>NC_064289.1:26144816-26146033 GCF_019186545.1 Solanum stenotomum | reverse complement strand
ACTACTATTAAAGTCTTAGCCAGACTTAAAATACAAGATATTGAGTTAGAAACTTTAGCATTAGTAGACACAGGACGTACAGGTAGTATAATAAACAAAAAGATTTTACCCCCAAAATTAATCAGGACGTTAGACAAGCCAATTGCAGCAATGCAAATGGATGGAACATACAATACCTATCAACATTATATCGGAAAGACTCAGGTAAGTTTTATTAATACATGTAATGAATTTTATAAACCAATGTATACACTTGACAGGATATGGGTAAGAGATCTAAACATAAATGTAGATTTTGTATTAGGATAAATACAGTAAATACAGAAAATACAAAAAATATAAAAATAAATACAGAAAAATACAGATGGTATCAAATAAATACAGTAAATAAAGAAAATACAGAAAATATAAAAATAAATACAGAAAAATACAGACAATACAGAAAATACAGAAAAATACAGACAATACAGAAAATACAGAAAATATAAAAATAAATATAGAAAAATACAGACAATACAAAAAATACAGTAAATACAGCTAATGCAAACAGACTTTACTTTAATAGAGACAGAGAAGATACAGACAGATTTTAACAAATCTAAAGTACAGAACTTAATATAGCAGAAATCGGCAAAATAACGAACACGCAAAATAAGAAACACAGAACTTAATATAGCAGAAATCGGCAAAATAGCAGAATAGCAGAAATTCAGATTTTTGTAAATCCTACTCAGTACTCCCTCTTACTCGTGTCTGGTCATGTTTATCTTATATGTGTCCTGTTTTTCCTTCTTCTTTTTTTTTTAAGTTACTACCCCGTTCATCTCTTCCTTTTAACCTGTATTCTTAAAAACTTCTTCATTAACCCCACCCCGGAAACGACCAATAAGACGTCCTGTGAATGTTGCGGACTTTTTTAAGGGCTTAGAAATATCCTAGGAATTTACAGGTTAATCCATCGTTGTTATTAAGAAGTTAAAAGTCTAACCATATACTAAGGGTAGTTTTTCAAATATATTTACATATGTAACATTAATTTAAAACAAACAAACATAATTTACATATATTTTTAGGAAAATACAGTAACCATAAAGACTTACATGACTTAGACTGAGAGAGGTTTCCCTTTCGGGAACCCCGACTGACTCTTACACACTTAAAACAAACTTTTTTACAAGCTGGATATTATAAGAGGGATTTTTAGGAGTTTTTGGATT
>NC_064289.1:26007987-26037089 GCF_019186545.1 Solanum stenotomum | reverse complement strand
GTTCCAGGGTGAGCTATTCATTCAAGCTCGTGTTGGATTCTCTTGGTCATGACATGATGTCCTTAGTTTTCAGACATAACCCATTTATTTCATTTATTTTGGTGTCTTTGATACTCTTAGACTTAGTATTTGGAGATTAGATGTCCTTGATGTGATCACCAGGTTTTGGGAATGACATAGAGTAGACTTTAGTGGATTTGTGTTTCTTACCTTAATAAGATTGAACTTTCGCATTATGGTTTGTATTTCGTAAGTTTAACAAGTAATATATAATTGGGGTTGAATTTATTGGTTCACTCACTTAGGAGGATAAGTGTGGATGCCACTCATGACTCGTTTTGGATCGTGACAGTTCCCTCCGTTCATCATTATTTATTCAATATACTAAAAAATAATTGTCCAACTTTACTTGGCTAGTTTGGATAATTAAGATATAAGTGCCAGTTTTGTGTCTGCTTTACCCTTGCAATTAAACACTATTTATTGATCGATCTTATAATTAATAAGGATGATATAGTAAAATGCCCCTCTATTTATTATTTCATAAGGGATGTGTCAAGTCAAACATGGACCAGTAAAAATACGGAGGGAGTATTACTTTTAATGAGGTTTATTTGAATCTATTAAGATACATAATAAAAACAGATACATATGAGCTCAGATACATGACAGAACAATAGCGCCTAGATCCGACGGGATAAGTGACGCGAAGTTTCTAGGTTGAGTATGTAACTAACACCATCGACAATGTCACATTTGATACTCATTGTCTCTGTGCGCAAGAGGTGTCTCCCCTTGCGAGAAAAAATGATGAGTACGTAGGGAATTGGTTTAAGAGTGAGAAAATCAAAGGCTAAGAGTTTGACGTGTAGGTTGACAAGTTGTAGAACATCCATTTTAATGGAGTGTTTCTTCTCACGGCATACTGATCAAGTGAGGAGAAAGAGGAAGAGTTAGAGTTAGAGTTTTACCCTAACTCATATTTCCTGAGTTAAAGATATTTGTTTTTAATTAAAATGTTAATTTGGAGTTTAAATGTAAAGATAATTAATCAATCCTAATTTTAAGGGAGGTGGGTATTTGATTGTATCTTTAATAATATATGGTATAAAATATTAAAAGTAATAATATATGTAATTGTTTAAAAGTAGAGGTAAAATTAATATATATGATAGTGATGTATGTCTAATAAAGTAGTTTATCCATAAAAGGCAGAAAAGGCTTTAAGGAATCCAATTTGTGATTTTTTAAAAAAAAAATGTAAAATTTGTCCCAGAAGAATACAATGCACATAAAATCCATCATTTAAATAGAAAAAAATAAATCAAGCTTGTTGTAAAGAAATTGTATGTACGATGTAGGAGGATATATTAAAGAATAACTAGTTATTTCGATCAACGAATAGAACAATATAATTAGTGTAATCCCGCAAGTAGATTCCGAAAAGTGTAATGTGTACATAGTCTTGCCCCTACCTTGTGAAAGTTGATTTATTCAATAAGTTAATCTTTATTTAAAAAATGTATGTATTTTCAAAGTTTGCAATAACATGTGATCACAAATATTTTTTTTATAAAAAAATAGAGATATGCAATAATTTATTATTGTACTGTCTTAGAATATTATATTACCTTATTTGTGAATTATAATTTGCTAATTTGATAAAATTATTTAAGAGTTGATTTTTTAAAAATATTTTTCACAAAATGTGAAAATTTTCATGGTTAGAAATCATATCCAAACGAGTATAATATTTTTATTTCACATTCGTCATCAATCCTAACCTTCTTCCACATTTTCTTAAAATATTTCTTAAAATTTAGTTATTCTCTTGATGTGAATCAATGTTGTAAAAGCATAATTAGAATTCTGCAGTGTTCTCCCCTAGGCGAGACATTTACAAATGGTTTGATGTAACACCAACAACAAACTTGATGTATTATTTTCATTTACAGGTGTTTCATTTTCAAAAGCTTTTCTTCATGATTCAACATTTCCTTTTTGCTTCACCTAGCTCACCTTTCTTTCATGCAAGACGAGCTTAACTTTCTTTCTTCATGAGGCTCCAACTATTTATCCTCGTTTTCTTCACACATATTCATCTTTTCAGTTTGATCTTCTGAGATAATATAAGCAAATAGAAAGTTAGAATGTATATCTTGATTATGAAAGAAATTAAAATATACTGTTTATAATCATACCATTGTGTGCTTCAATAATAAAATCCATAAGAACAACAACAACATCAATTTGTGACAAGCAATTTTCTCGTAAAATGTGTACCTAAAACAATAAAAACTATAATTAGGCCCAACAACAACAATATCATACCAAATGTAATTCCACAAATGGGGTAAGGAGAGGATGATACATAAATTTACCCCTACCATTTGAAGGTAAAGAGACGTAATGGAGTAGAACCAACAAATAATATGACATTGAAACAAAGGAAAAAACAAGTAATAAAATTTAAAGAATAATATATAGAAGAGTAATACTAATAACAATGATAAGGAGAACTAGACAAGGCTCTGTTGTATACAAACTTTCTACCTTAATCCTCGAACTTTGTAATGTCCTTGCAAGTTGTAGGTATGTCAGGTCATGTCTAATTACCTCACCTAATACTTCTTCGACTAACTTCTACCTCTCCTCAAATCCACCATAGTCGATCTCTGACACCTCCTTACTAACACATCTATGCATCTTTCTCTTCACATGTCAGAACATCTTAGTCTCGCTTCTCTCATCTTTTCCACAATGGGGGTCATTCCTACTTTATCAGAAATATCTACGTTTCTATTATTTTCTCTCTTGGTTGTGTAGAAATTCATTTATACTAATTACATTTAAGATAAATAAAGCGAAAGTAAATCTTGATTAACAAAATGACTAGGATTTAAACATTTAAAAGGTGTTACCTTAAATTTGCAAGTCTCAATCAATTGGAAGACCAACACATCATTTTCAACAAGATTGTNCCCCCCCCCCCCCCCCCCCCCCACTCAATCCGTTTTTGCCAATTAGGTACTTGGTGAAAAATTCATCTCCATCTTTATCCACCAAAACAACATTAGCATCATGTTTTGGTAAATGAGAAACGCAAACCTTTTTGGAAAGCTTTGTTATATAAAAATATTTATAAGAAAGACTAGATTAATTAGAAACAAAAACAATTTCAATATTGTCTAATTCTATTAAGAAGAAATTTACTTACCAAACAAAATCCCCCAATGACATGGGAAGGGAGCATACATTTGAGAAAATGTGAAAATTCAGAAGGTAAAGTTGTTTGAAATATTTCAGCTTGCAATTGGGCTGATGAACTTATATCAACAGAGTTGTATGTCTGTCCCTTCCTTCCAATGCTAGTAAAATCGAGAATAAAAAGCATTTTTAAAGAGAGAATAATACCAGGATATATTAACAGTCAATTGGTCATAAAAATCTTTTATCCTCTCTTCTTTTACAAAAATAATTTATTCAATAGATTGTTTGATTATTCATAGTCAAATTCTCACTCCAACTTTGAGTTGGGTTTTCAGGTTTGATTCAAAACTTGTATACACTTCATTTTGAATTATTTGTTTGATTTTGACTTGATACAAAGTTTAAGATAGTAAAAAAATACTTTTGAATGTTGTGATCTAAAATTATAATTAAAGAGTTCACAAAAAAAAAGGAAGAAACCTTTTTTAATAGACTAAAAGAAAAGTAGGACAAATAAATGAACCAAAAAAGTATGACAAAAAAATTAAAATGGAGGGAGTAACATTTTTTCAAATAAAATACATATCCAAACACAACTTCAATTTCAAAAAAAAAAATTCCGCTCAACTTAAATACAATTAAAAAAAATAAAACATCATAAAATTCACGTCTAAACATCTATTTTTTTATTAATATAATTTATTTTTGCATTTTCTCCACTTACCACATTTGAACCTTCTTGTTATCTCCATTTTCCACCTGCAAATGTATATGCCAAGTATCTTAATTAGTTTTAAAGTACTTCTATACAAGAGTACTAATTTGTCAAAACGATAACATACTCAGTATAACCCCATCAGTAGGGACTAGAGAGGATATAACATATGTAGATATAACTTTTATCTCGTGAGAGAGAGGGGTTATTTTCGATGGAGCGTACAGAGACCTTATCTTAAGGATGTAAAGATAGAGAGGTCGTTTTCGATGGAGCATACGCAAACCTTATCTTTACCTCATAAAAATAAAGAGGTTTTTCCTCATAAAACGTATACAAACCTTATCTTTACCTCGTAGAGATAAAGAGATTATTTCTGATAGAGCATACACAGATCGTACTTTAACCTCATAAAAATTAAAAAAAAAAAAATTTTATGGATCAAACGCAAACCTTACCTTTACCTCTATAGAGGCTTTTTAGAACCGTCAACTATTTATCAAATCACGGAGTAAAAAATGATTCTCACCTTGTTGGTTCTATTGGGAGGCAAAACTTTTTTCTTGAGCAATCCTTGATTGATTGACAACGCCTTTTTCTAGTTAAGCCATCAAATGAAAGAACAAAAAAATATGGATCAATAGTTATAAGAAAAAAAAAACAGACAAAAGAATTAAAACAATTTATTTGAAACCATGAAATGAAAATTGTAGCAGAAGGAGATGGAGTACCTTAGAAGGAGAACGAGCTCGGCTTTTCATTTTAGAAGAAAAGAAAAAAAGTGAGGAAAAACAAATAGAATTTTTTGGTGTATTTTTTGACCGAAAAGAACTTATGAAGTGGAGAAATGAGATGATACCGTATTTATAAGGAGAAGTAAGGAAGGCCTTGAAGCCAAAATTGGAATTAATTGGAAGAGTACTAAGTTTGGAATGATTTATTCCCTTTTCCCAAAATTGTTCTTTTAAGGAAAAATATATGTATTATTATTAGTTAATTCAAGATCCTTGTTTTAATCAAACACAAATAAATAAAAAGAGGGAAAAATAGACATGAATTAGTTGCGGATCACAAACATATGGGGAACTTTTTTTATAAAGTAGAAATTTTGGGTGAGTTTTGAAATATTAAAATAGTTCAACATGCCATATTTATGGTCAAGTTTTAAAATATTAAAATAGTAAAAGGTCATATTTTAGGAAAAACTGAAATATATAAATAGTTCCAACGGTCATATTTTGGATCAAGATAAATCTGTAGCTATTTTAGAATATAAAGATTTGGGTTTTAAAATTTTTCGAAAAATAGACAAAATCTGTAAACAGATAGATATTTAAAAAAAGGGAAAAAAATGAAATTTGACTGATAACACAAGTTAGCAACAACATAAATTTGACTGTCATATATTATTATTTGTACAAGATAAAATTTAAAATGTGCTATATAGGGGTAGATTTATGTTATAGTAATGGGTGTCACGTGACACAACTTCGTTGGAAAAAATTATCAAATACATATATATATAATAAAAAATATTAAATACATATATATAAATAAAAGATAAAACTTAAAAAAGTGACACTACTTGTTACAGGAGATGTTCCAGCTCAGTTGGTTTGATGCCTCAATTGTGAATTTAAGGTCTTTTGTTCAATATTCCTTTAATTCATTTATTTTTATTTTTTCACCTCGTATGAATTAACAAAATTTTGAACCAGCCAGTCATATTTTTTATACCTCAATTGTTTGGTGCCTAATATATACACACTCCATTCATATTTTTTAAAAAGTGTTTAATGTTCCCTCCGTTCCTCAATATTTATTTAATATACTAAAAGTAATTGTCCAACTTTACTTGTCTAGTTTGGATAATTAAGATATAAGTGACAGTTTTGTGTTTACTTTACCCTTGCAATTAACCACTATTTATTGATCGATCTTATAATTAATAAGGGTGATATAATAAAATACCCCTCTATTTATAATTTCATAAGGGGTGTGTCAAGTCAAACATGGACCAGTAAAAATACGGAGGAAGTTGTAACGACCCGAGAGCACCCCCTAGCCGTTACATGCGTATTCAACCTCTCGGAGGTCTTATACAAGCCTTAACATTCATTCAATGCATAGATCATAAAAATCACTAAGAATTTAAAACTTTTATTCAATAAAACCATAAGACTTCAAGAGTCATCAACATTTGAAAATATCAATACGCAAGAGGAACTACTAAGTCTCTTTAGCCAATCTTAGACAAGAACTTAAAACGTACTAAGGGACATGACCTTTTATAAATGAAATGAAACTTAAGTGTCTATTACAATGACTAAGAAACTTCTCAACATAGTCCTCGAATCTTGAGGACATACCAAAGACTTGAAAGAGTGAAGCAATCCAAGCAACTCCAAAGCACAATCCCCTCCTAGTTACCACAACCTACACTTGTAGTAAAATAGAAGAAAGGGGTTAGTACAACACATGTACTAAGTATGAGGATATGCAAATCATGCTAAAAAGGACACTTGCTTGGAAGTTATGCTTTCATGCCATTTTGTTAAAATCTCATGAACATCAACATAATAGGCACCTAACAAATCACAACCAACAATACAAAGTCATATACTTCACAATACATCATAAACATGCATAACCCATTTACCTTTACCTTCTTGCCTTGGACCTCCACCTTAAGTAACCCTTAAGCAATACCTTTGTGCAATGTATGGACGACGTCCCATACCATACCCACACTAAGGCACCACCTTAAGGTCTCACAAAGTGCACTTACCATGCATACCTCAACCTTCACCAATAAATCACATGAGACATATAAGCACATAAGCCAACAAGTCACTTCATAATGCTAGAACACTCATTAAATGTCATCCCAAGACTCACCTAAGTAATACATGGTGAGGCAGCCCATACTACCTCTCCATACCACACCCAAGTGATCCTTAAGGCTACATAATACAAGCTCCATTCACATCTCAACATAAATTGTTGATTCAACTTAATGCATTTAGACAACTTCATTCACTAATGACATAAGATCATCACATACATTCAATTCAACATAAGCACTTAGATTCAATTCATTATGACTCACTTTCTCATTGGCATGCTCAAAGACCAACGCCTTCATTAATTAGCCCAAAGATACTCATTCATTCATTACCATTACTAAGATACACTAAGATCTCCTTTAAATGTGTACTTGTGCAATGTCTAGATGATGTCCCATTCCACCACCTATCCTAAGTAGTACACCCTTAAGAGACCTTAGTTCATTCATTAATTAATGTGGGGGAAGAGCCTTAACCGACATAGACCATGGAGCTTGTCATGGAATTCCGGTAGTACCCTTACCGGATGAGGGATCCCCACTTGCCTAAGGTAGGGTCATTCTTTTAGCCTTTACGTGGTAGAGACCACTAGCTAGTCCTATGTGGGCACATAGTTAAGGGATAGAAAGATTGTTTCTAAGTACTCTTATCTCAACTCACGAAGGAGAACCCATTTTAAGGGTTGCTACTAAATACTCACATCTCAACTAACGAATGAGTATCCACCCATCTTCATATCCTCTCGATGCTAGACATTACTCCCCCACAGAATTGGACATTCATTTCATTCATTCATTTAGGGATAAGGATTGCTACTAAGAACTCTCATCTCAACTCACGAAGGAGTACCCATCCTAGCCCAACATTCATTCATTTAGGGATAAGGATTGCTACTAAGTACTCTCATATTAACTCACGAAGGAGTACCCATCCTAGCCCAACATTCATTCATTTAGGAAGCTTTTGGATTCAAAGATGAGAAAACCTTTCATCTAGGAACCCAATCATTCAAATGAGTACTTTATAAGACTATCCTTACAATAGACCCAACTTTCATTCATTAGCATTAACTCCCATTCTTTTCATTCATTCTCACATTCTTCCATTCTTTTCATTCAATCTTCACTAGGTGTGAGAGTAGGTAAACATAGTCTATCCTAGCCTCACTCATTATAAGTCATTCAAAGAAGACAACAACCAAGCATAACACATAAAGTCTCTGCACAAGGTCACCTTTCATGCTCTTAGACCATACACAAATTCACATCATATCACATTACCTTTACATAATCAACATTATTCAAAATAACAATCATCCAACTTTGCCTACAAGGCCATGGTCACAACATGCTTATAAAGTAAACACCTCCCCACTTTCAAAAGGATCAAACCTCACAATTCTAACATCTACAACATATATATATATATATATATATATATATATAATACTAGAATCAATAATCTATTCACAACTTCATCATCATCATAAACCTTAGGTCACAATTGCCCATTCAAGGCCAACATCCAATATAATACAATTGACCATCAATTCCTCATAATTCAATATAGAACAATACATAAATCAATAGCCCATAACAATCTACACATTAATATCACATTATTAGCTCATAATCAATTAACTCACTTTAGACCCAAAAATTAGGATTTCAAGATATGCAAGGGTTCATGGAGTTTTTGATCTTAAAACCATCAATATTAACATAAATCATCATTTGAAATACTTTCATTCAAGAACCCAAGCTTAGAATTGAAATTGGGGTTTTTAGTGTTTGGAAAAAAACCATTGAAATCACTTCGATTTGGCTCTTTGATTGAAAGGAGAATCAAAGATAAAATCCCCATACCTTTGTGATTAATTTCCTTAGAAATTTGAAGGAGAAATCAGTAGGAACCATCCCCTAGCTTGAAGCTTCATCAATGTCTTCCATGGAGTTCTAGAGAGAATTTATTTGAGAGGGAAAGTTCAATTTGGATAATGAGGTCTAATTCTAGGTTTTGGGGTTTTAACCAACTTAAAATACCCTAAAATAGGTAGAATAACCGTTTATAATAATTCCCCAAAGTACCCAAACCACCCCTCACTTAGTTGGACCTTTTAAACAAGTCATACTTGACTTTTATTTTTGCAGATTTCGTCAGGAAACAAGTCCGCGACGCGGAGGTGTTCCCACAAGTTTCTGGAAATTAAATTTCGAGACAATAGAGTTTGCGATGTCTCCGCGATGCGGAGCCACTCTTTGGTCATTGGTGGAGCAAGTGTGCGACACGGAGCCACTCCCTCTATGAACAACTTCAAGCTGCCTTGGCAGCTTGTTTGGCCAAGGGTGGAGGTCCTCCTCGAGGACCCTTAGGGTGGTCCCAGGGAGTCGTGCCCGAACGTTTTGACCCTAAAAACATTTATTAAGACACTAGGGTCACCTCCACTGATTTTAGACTCCAAACAACACATAAAAACATGAATAATATACTAGAACACACCAACATGTAAAAGACTAGTTTCCGAACGTCTTGGTCGTCCCTTGACGTTTGACTTTCAAACTCTTTAAAACTGACTAAAAAGACTATTCTTCATTATTTTAAAAAGTTATTAATGCATAAAACTCATGTGAGTCTCTACTTTATCCTACTTCATTTTGAGGGGTGTTACAGGAGTATTACTTCTAATGAAGTTTATTTGAATCTATTTTAAAACTGAAAATTCATCGAGCTAAATTTGAATACAAGTAAAGTACTATCCACGTATATATCCCTTAGCTCGATGAATTTTCATTTTTGAAATAGATTCAAATAAACTTTATTAAAAGTAATACTTCCTCCGTATTTTTACTGGTCCATGTTTGACTTGACACACCCCTTATGAAATAATATATTGAGGGATATTTTACTATATCACCCTTATTAATTATAAGATCGATCAATAAATAGTGATTAATTGCAAGGGTAAACAAGACACAAAACTGTCACTTATATCTTAATTATCCAAACTATACAAGTTGACAATTACTTTAGTATATGAATAAATAATGATGAACAAAACATTAAACACTTAAAAAAATATATGAATGGAGTATGTATAATATTAGGAACCAAACAATTGAGGTATAAAAAATATGACTGGATGATTCAAAATTTTGTTAATTCATACAAGGTGAAAAAATAAAAATAAAAATAAATGAAGTAAAGGAATATTGAACACAAGACCTTAAATTCACGATTGAGGCATCAGACCAACTGAGCTAGAACATCTCCTGTGACAAGTAGTGTCACTTTATTAAGTTTTACCTTTTATTTATATATATGAATTTAATAATTTTTTTATTATATATATGTATTTGATAATTTTTTCCAACGAAAATGTGTCACGTGACACCTTTTACTATCACATAAATTTGCCCTTGTATAGCACATTTTAAATATTATCTTGAACAAATAATAATATATGATAGTCAAATTTATATTGTTGCTAACCTGTGTTATCAGTCAAATTTCATTTTTTTCCTTTTTTTAAATATCTATTTGTTTACAGAATTTGTCTATTTTTCGAAAGATTTTAAAACTCAAATCTTTATATTCTAAAATAGCTACAGATTTATCTTGACCCAAAATATGACCGTTGGGACTATTTAAATATTTCAGTTTTTTTCCTAAAATATGACCTTTGACTATTTTAATATTTTTAAACTTGACCCTAAATATGACATGTAGAACTATTTTAATATTTCAAAACTCACCCAAAATTTTTACTTTATAAAAAAAAGTCCCTCATATGTTTCTGATCCGCAACTAATTCATATCTATTTTTCTCTCTTTTTATTTGTTTGTGTTTGATTAAAACAAGGATCTTGAATTAACTAATAATAATACATATATTTTTCCTTAAAAGAACAACTTTGGAAAGGGAATAAATCATTCCAAACCTAGTACTCTTCCAATTAATTTCAATTTTGGCTTCAAGGCCTTCCTTACTTCTTCTTATAATTACGGTATCATCTCATTTCTCCACTTCATAAGTTCTTTTTGGTAAAAATATACATCAAAAAATTCTTTATTTTTCCTCACTTTTTTTCTTTTCTTCTAAAATGAAAAGCCGAGCTCGTTCTCCTTCTAGGGTACTCCATCTCCTTCTGCTACAATTTTCATTTCATGGTTTCAAATAAATTGTTTTAATTCTTTTGTCTATTTTTTTTTTCTTCTTATAATTATTGATCCATGTTTTTTTGTTCTTTCATTTGATGGTTTAACTAGAAAAAGGCGTTGTCAATCAATCAAGGGTTGCTCAAGAAAAAGGTTTTACCTCCCAATAGAACCAACAAGGTGAGAATCATTTTTTACTCCGTGATTTGATAAATAGTTGGCGGTTCTAAAAAGCCTCTATAGAGGTAATGGTAAGGTTTGTGTTTGATCCATAAAAAATATATTTTTTAATTTTTATGAGGTAAAAGTACGATCTGTGTATGCTCTATCAGAAATAATCTCTTTATCTCTACGAGGTAAAGACAAGGTTTGCATACGCTTTATAAGGAAAAACCTCTTTATTTTTACGAGGTAAAGATAAGGTCTGCGTATTCTCCATCAGAAACGACCTCTCTATCTTTACATCGTTAAGATAAGGTCTCTGTACGCTCCATCAAAAATAACTCCTCTATCTCACGAGATAAAAGTTATATCTACATTTGTTATATCCTCTCTAGTCCCTAGTGATGGGTTTATACCGAGTATGTTATCGTTTTGACAAACTAGTACTCTTGTACGAAAGTACTTTAAACTAATTAAGGTACTTGGCATATACATTTGCAGGTGGAAAATGGAGATAACAAGAAGGTTCAAATGTGGTAAGTGTAGAAAATGCAAAAATAAATTATATTAATAAAAAAATAGGTGTTTAGACGTGAATTTTATGATGTTTTAATTTTTTTAAATTATATTTAAAGTTGAGCGGATTTTTTTTTTTGGAATTGAAGTTTTGTTTGGATATTATTCCCTCCATTTTAATTTGTTTGTTACACTTTTTTTGGTTTATTAATTTGTCCTACTTTTCTTTTTAGTCCATTAAAAAAAAAAAATTATGAACTCTTTAATTTTACTTGTAGACCACAACATTCAAAAGTATTTTTTTTACTTTTTTAAACTTTGTATCAAGTCAAAATCAAACAAATAATTCAAAATGAAGTGTATACACGTTTTGAATCAAATTTGAAAACTCAACTCAAAGTTGGAGTGAGAATTTGACTATGAGTAGTCAAACAGTCTATTGAATATATTTTTTTTTAAAAAAGAAGGATAAAAGAATTTTATGACCAATTGGCTGTTAATATATCTTGGTATTATTATCTCTTTAAAAATGCTTTTTATTCTCGATTTTACTAGCATTGGAAGAAAGGGACAGACAACTCTGTTGATATAAGTTCATCAGCCCAATTGCAAGCTGAAATATTTCAAACAACTTTACCTTCTGAATTTCCACATTTTCTCAAATGTATGCTCCCTTCCCATGTCACTGGGGGATTTTGTTTGGTAAGTAAATTTCTTCTTAATAGAATTAGGCAATATTAAAATTGTTTTTGTTTCTAATTAATCTAGTCTTTTTTATAAATATCTTTATATAACAGAGCTTTCCAAAAAGGTTTTACGTTTCTCATTTGCCAAAACATGATGCCAATGTTGTTTTGGTGGATGAAGATGGAGATGAATTTTCCACCAAGTACCTAATTGGCAAAAACGGATTGAGTGGGGGGGGGGGGGGGGGGAGAGGTTTCTCCATTGCTCACAATCTTGTTGAAAATGATATGTTGGTCTTCCAACTGATTGAGACTTGCAAATTTAAGGTAACATCTTTTAAATGTTTAAATCCTAGTCATTTTGTTAAATCAAGAATTACTTTCGCTTTATTTATCTTAAATGTAATTAGTATAAATGAAATTTCACACAGCTAAGAGAGAAAATATTCGATACATAGATACTTTTGATAAAGTAGGGATGACCCCCATTGTGGAAAAGATTAGAGAAGCGAGACTAAGATGTTCTAACATGTGAAGAGAAAGATGCATAGATGTGTTAGTAAGGAGGTGTCAGAGGTCAACTATGGTGGATTTGAGGAGAGGTAGAAGTTAGTCGAAGAAGTAATAGGGCAAGGTAATTAGACATGACCTTACATACCTACAACTTGCGAGGACATCACAAAGTTCGAGGATTAAGGTAGAAAGTTAGTACACAACAGAGCCTTGTTTAGTTCTCCTTATCAGTGTTATTAGTATTACTCTTCTATATATTATTCTTTAAATTTTATTACTTGTTTTTTCCTTTGTTTCAATGTCATATTATTTGTTGTTGCTACTCCATTACATCTCTTTACCTTCAAATGGTAGGGATAAATTTATGTACCATCCTCCCCTTACCCCATTTGTGGAATTACATTTGGTATGTTGTTGTTGTTGGGCTTAATTATACTTTTTATTGTTTAAGGTACACATTTTACGAGAAAATTGCTTGTCACAAATTGATGGTGCTGTTGTTCTTATGGATTTTATTATTGAAGCACACAATGGTATGATTATAAGCAGTATATTTAAATTTCTATCACAATCAAGATGTACATTCTAACTTTCTATTTGCTTATATTATCTCAGAAGATCAAAAAAAAAAAAATGAATATGTGTGAAGCAAACGATGATAAATATTTGGAGCCTCATGAAGAAAGAAAGTTAAGCTTGTCTTGCATGAAAGAAAGGTGAGCTACGTGAAGCAAAAGAGGAAATGTTGAATCATGAAGAAAAGCTTTTGAAAATGAAACATACAATAAAGAATCTAAAATTAAGGGTGTAACAAAGGAAGATGCAAATTTTCGACTCAATTTCAAGGCAGCAGCTTTTCCATTTTAAAGATTTATTTTTTTTAAAAAATGATCATCATTAATAGTATTAGTGTAAAATTAGCTCATAGCAGAAATGTAACTCTTCCTTAAAATGGACTCTGCTATTTTTTGTTAGATTATATATTCTATCATATCTTTTTCCAGTGTAACTGAATAGCTTTTATATGTAGTAGGAATATGAACGGTGACTAGTTGACATACAAGTTAATATTATTTTTATTTTACTACATGTCACATGTGTTTTGACTTTTATTCGTTTTTATTTGTCGACCAAAATTTTTTTTCTCCTCGATTGTTGTTCACATATTAAAACAAACTTTTTAAACTTGTATATTTTATTCTTTGTCCGATGTACAACATGTTTGAGTTTTTCTTTTATATGTACCTAAGAGCGTATTTTTAAGTGAAGAAAAAAAAGTTTACTTATTTTGAGATATGTCATCTCTTTGAACTTCACTTGTAATAATACATCAAGTTTGTTGTTGGTGTTACATCAAACCATTTGTAAAATTCTCGCCTAGGGGAGAACACTGCAGAATTCTAATTATGTCTTTACAACATTGATTCACACCAAGAGATTAACAAATTTTAAGAATTTTTTTAAGAAAATGTGGAAAAAGGTTAGGATTGATGACAATGTGAAATAAAAATATTATGCTCGTTTGGATATGATTTCTAACAATGAAAAAAATCACATTTACTAAAGGTAATATAATATTCTAAGACAGTACAATAATAAATTATTGCATATCTCAATTCAAGCAAAATAAAATCTTGGTCTTGCTTCTCTTTTACTTCTGACACTAATGATGATTCAGCCCCATTCATCACCACCACTCCTACTTCTGTGGAATCCATTAGTCAGACTCCCAAGCGTGTAAGTCTATGCACATCTTTCGCTTACTCTCCATTTTCTTCCTCAACATGGGCGGTACTATCCATAGACAACCTGCTTAAAGCATCAGTAACAACATTAGCCTTACTTGAGTGGTAAAGAATACTCATGTCATAATCTTTGAGTAATTCTAACCACCTCATTTGTCTAAGATTAAGCTCTTTCTGAGTAAACACGTATTGAAGGCTCTTGTGATCGGTGAACACATCCACATGCACACCATAAAGATAATGACACCATATTTTCAAAGTGAAAACTACGACATCCATTCTGCAATAACACACAACCCAAACCAACTCTAGACGCATCACAATATACAACAAAGCCTTGCGTATCTTCTGGTAAGGTCAATACTGGGGCAGTAGTCAACCACTTTTTCAATTCCTAAAAGCTTTTCTCAAAAGCTTTAGACGATTAGAACTTCACTGTCTTTTGAGTTAACTTGGTCAAAGGGGATGAAATAGATGAGAACCCCTCTATGAACCTTCTATAATAGCCAACCAAACCCAAGAAACTCCTAATATTAGTTGGAGATGTGGGTCTAGGCCAATTCTGCACTGCCTCAATTTTTGAGTATCAACTTTAATTCCCTCTCCAGACACAATGTGTCCTAAGAATGCCACATACTCAAGCCAAAACTCACACTTAGAAAACTTGACATACAACTCTCTATCCTTTAGAGTTTGGAGAATTATTCTGAGATGACTAGCATGATCTTCTTCGTTCCTTGAATAAATTAGTATGTCATCAATGAATACGATAACAAACATATCTAAATAAGGTTTGAATACTCTATTCATAAGGTCCATAAATGTTGCGGGCGCATTGGTCAAACCAAAGGACATGACCAGAAACTCATAATGACCATAACGGGTTCTGAAAGTTGTCTTTGGAATGTCACATTCCCTTACTTTCAACTAATGATAGCCTGATCTGAGATCTATCTTAGAGAAACAAGTAGCACCATGAAGCTGATCGAAAAAATCATCAATTCTCGAAAGAGGATACTTATTTTTTATGGTGACCTTGTTCAACTGGTGGTAATCTATACACATTCTAAGGAACCATCTTTCTTCCACACAAACAAGACCGGAGCGCCCCAAGGAGAGACACTTGGTCTAATGAAACCCTTATCAAGGAGATCTTTCAACTGTTCTTTCAACTTTGTTGGTGCTATTCTATATGGCGAAATAGATATAGGACGAGTGCCTGGAAGAAGGTCTATACCGAAGTCTATTTCTCTCTCAGGAGAGACTTCGGGAAGTTCATCTGGAAAGACTTCTGGAAACACTCTTACTACTGAAACTGACTGAATAGGAGGTATCTCAACACTAGAGTCATTAACTCGGACTAAGTGATAGACACACCCCTTAAAAACTAACTTCTTTGCCTTAAGGTACAAAATGAAATGACTTTTAAACACTATTGAACTACTTTTCCACTCTAAGACTGGCTCATTTGGACACTGTAACTTGACAACTCGAGTTCTACAATCAACTGAGGCATAACAGGCATGAAGCCTGTCACCCTCCGAGCTACCCCCGAGATGCGAACACGGGACCTAGGACCACAAGTAATCCAAGCTAACATTGCTAGCATGATCATGAGCATACTAAATATAAACTAAATAATAGAAACTGTGCGGAAGCTATAATCATAAACAAAATGAAAAGATGGGGAATACCCATATACTATAACCGAGATAAATGAAAACTGATGAGTTTAATACAAAGAAGATATTAATTCAATACTAAGTTGAATCTAACTATGTCTAAAATAAGACTCTAAACTGACTAGAAATATTGGGACATGCCCCAACTAGATCAAGCAAAACTGAAACTAAAGGACTAAAAATGATACTGAAAAGAAACTCATGACTATTGTTCTTGGAGAATGAGGACTCACCACTGATTCTGCTGAACTGGAGATCGGGAACTGATCTAAACGTTATCTAGATGCTGAGAACCTGAACCTACATCACGAGAAGATGTAGCACAAAGTATGCCTCAGTACTTGAAAGGTATTGAGCATGAAGGATAGAGTAAAGCTGAAATAACATATAACTGAGCAAAGCAATAAAGCAATAATATAATCTGAACATGATATAAATGTTGAATACTGAACTAACTGGATGCAATGACCAAATTTATAACATGCTGAGACTGAATACTGACTGAAGTGGTACATGGTCAATGCAATAGAATCTGACTGAACTGTGGGAGCTACTAATAACCGACAATAAAATCACATGAGCTAAATGTGGAGTCTGATGTATATACCTCATTGAGAGGACCCAATATACCCGGCCAAAGGTATAGAGGCATACTGGCGTGATCACTAAATGATGCCCACAGAGGGGACTTATACCTACGTGGCTTGTAGTTCTAGGACTATATGGGTACGCTGAATCCTAGTCCAACTCGGTATTATGCTACTCCCAAAAGATTAAGTGATTAACACATTATGATCGAGTTTCTGTAAATACTAGATAGCTCAAAACTGAACATGCAAACTGAGAATGCAACAATTTATCTGATAATGATGCATTAATAACTAATGCATGTATAACTGAATAACTGAAATATCTGACCTAGTATGTGTAATTTAAGAACTAAAGAAATACATAGCTAGGGTTGTGGAATTCATGTATTAAACTGAATATTAACGTACTAATTTGATTTGGATCATTCTAACAACTAAGAACCCAATAATTCTAACATTCAAGAAACCCTAGGTCTAGTCATAATAAGGGAATCAAGAAACTGACTGAAAACTAGGGACCTAATGGGTGAAAGGAACCCACTAGTGAAATCCCACATACGTGCTAACGAATTCCACGGAGATATCCTTTGATTTCATGGCTGGAACCGGAGGAAACTTGTTGCATTCTTGAACTAGGGTTCTTGACCTTTTTCTCCTCTTTTGCTTCTAATTTTCTATGTTTTGATTAATGATTTTGACTAAGGTAAGTTCTAGTTATGTTTCTAGGCTTAAACTAACTAAAACCTCATAATTTAAGGTCTAAACGACGTAGCTTAGGGATCCAAAAAAATAGGAAAAAACCAAAAGACCCCTGACTTAACTGTTGTCAGTGTCATTGATGGAGCTGACTGACAGGCCGTGAGTCGACTGATAGTCCGTACTGGTCGACCGTCGTTCACGACTGAGGACTGAAAATTGACTGGCCCATCGACGAAGCTGACTGATGGGTTGTGAGTTGACTGACGGACCGTACTGGTCGATCGTCGTTCACGACTGAATATTGAAAGTTGACTGGTCCATCGACAGAGCTGACTGACGGGCCGTGAGTCGACTGACGGTCTGTACTGGTCGACTGTCGTTCACGACTGAATACTAAAAGTTGACTGGCCCATCGATAGAGCTGACTGGTGGTCCATGAGTCGACTGACGGTCCATACTGGTCGACCGTCGTTTGTGACTGTAGGCTGAAAGTTAAGTGGCCCATCGACAGAGCTGACTGACGGGCCGTCATTCGACTGACGGTCCGTAGTTGGCTTACGTCGCTGGCACCTACAACTTCTGAAAATATTGAATTTTTTTCCCTTCTTGAATCTAGGGTTTTACAAAGCTAGTCCATACCAAGAATTACATCAAAATCTACCATGTCTAACTCAACTAAATCAGTCATGGTACTCTTGTGATTGACAGAAACGGGACAATCACGATAGATTCTCTATGCTAGATAGACTCACCAACAGGTGTAGAAACACTGAAGGGTTCACTAAGTTGCTCAGGGATAATATCAAAATTCATCGCAACATACAGACTTACAAAGGATAAACTTGCTCCTGGGTCTAGCAAAACATAAACATTAAAGTTAAAGACTTGGATCATACCAGTGACAACATCTGGTGAATCCTCTTGTTCTTGGCGACTTGTGATAGCATATAGGCTATTTGATACTCCTCCAGTACCGAAAGTAGCCCCTCTAGGTGCAGCTCTGTCTGGTGGAGCAACTGCAGAAGACTGGGCTCTATTGCCCCCATTACTATTTTCCTGTTTGTCCTTTGGACATTCTCACATGAAATGGCCATTCTTGAAGCAACCAGTGGAGCCCTCACAACATGTACCTGAGTGGTTCCTACCACACTTAGCGCAAGCAGGAGGCTTACTACCCCCTTGCACCATTCTACCTTGAGAATAGGCAGGTTTGGCTCTGAAATTCTGACTATTGTACTCACTTTTATTCTTAGGTGCAGGTGCACTAGCAGATGATGAAGCATGTCTCTTCTTTTTATGTTGGAAGGATGACCGGTTGGCATTATTATTTTGTTGTCCGGACTTATTCCCTGTCTTTGCTCTCTTATTGTTGAACTCTTCTCTATCCCTCAGCTCTTCCTCAACCTGCTGCACATAGACCATCAACCTTGCTATATCCATATCACATATTAGCATTGCAGCCTTACCTTCCTTACTCGACAGACGAGAAACCCATGAACAAATAAACTCATTATGCTCCTCATATCAGCAACCATCTCCTGAGCATAACGAAAAAGTTGTGTGAATCTCAAACTATAATCAGGAACGCTCAAAGATTCCTGCTTACGTGTGAGAAACTCTCTTACCTTAGCCTCTTTCAGCTCTCGGGGAAAGAAACGCCCCTAGAAGGCTTCCTCAAAACAAGCCCAACTCGCAGGTAGTGCATCCTCAGCTCGGTTCTTCTTCCATTGATCGAACCATATCCTAGCGACATCCTTCATCTAGTATGCAACTAGTTCCACCCTCTCAGCATTAGCAACATGCATTATTTCGAAAACTTTCTGAAATTCTTCAACAAAATTCTCTAAATCCTCAGTAACACTTGAGCCTGTGTAGCTCGGAGGATTAATCCTTAAGAACTAGCGGATCCTCAAAGTATCAGCCACTTCCTGTTGATTTCCTCTCTGTTGCCCTGCTTGGTTGGTCAAAACTTGGCTCAACATCCGGATAGCCTCACGGAAGTCAGCATTGGTGACCTCTCCTTGGGGTTGCACTTCTAGTGCATTAGGTACCCCTTGTTCATGTGGTTCAACATTTCTCCTAGCCGGACGACCTCTGACTACTCTTCATAGAGGCATGATCTGAAAGACACGCCAAGCACGCGTTAGAAGAAACTTTTTAGAGATCAAAATGTATCGCATGAAATGAGTGTGAAAGAAGTGATAAAATTATCTAAGTGTTGCAACCTTTTAATAATAGATGTGGCGCGCTTCACACTGATAACTAGGACTCTACAAACACGACTTTATAGACTTTATAGGACTCTTGAAATATGTGCTCTGATACCAAGTTTGTCCCGCCCCGAACCTATCCCCTAGGCGAGACTGGCACTCGAGAACCATTGTTGGCCCCAAGTGAACCCTTGGCATGGCTTACTTACTTAGTGGAAGACTTAACTTAACAAAGATAAATCTATGTAATAAACTAGAATGTTATAAAGGAATATTCAACTAGCCATTAAGGCAAACTGAAGTCTTAACATAAGATAATGACAATGAAAAGACTAAAGAACTAACATCTGACTGCATATGAAGCCTCTAAAACAACTGAGATGGATGTCAGGACAAGACCCACGACACCCTAATGAACTATCTAATACTAAAAGCAATAAAATCCTTCGGAAAGCAAGGAGGCTCACCAAAAGACTCTGAGTGCTCAATTAGATCAACAATGCGCTAGATGCTGATCTTGGTTACCTGTGTCTGCATCATAAGAAGATGCAGGCCAAATGACATCAGTACATTGAATGTACGAGTATGCGAGGGGAATTCTAAAACAAGACATAAGCTTGAAAGGAACTGAAGAACTTACCTAGCTCAACTCAACTCAACTTAAATGAACTCATTTCTATATAAAGCAGTTTAAACAGGTGCAATATAAAGAAAAACTATTTAAAACATGGATGTCAACTCTGTGTATTTTGGAAATACAATAATACTCTGAATGTATGCAAAGATACAAATATAACTCTGAAATGTATGTAAAATTACAATTAAACTGTGTATATAAGAATACAATTACTTATGTGGAAGTTTCTCTAACCGACAACCATCACTTAAGAGCTATTGTGATGATATAGCGTTTTGCCTCATGCTGCCAAGGCCGTCCTATACCTTGCCAAGGGTATAGAACCTGAACTATTAAGCGGATCCACTAGTCTATGCTAAAAAGCACTAAAGGAATCATCTAAAAAGTATGACCCTTTTCTACCCATGATAGCTACATGATTTATGGCGGCTGTAAGTTGTCTGAACTCTCCCTCATATCGGTGCTCAATACTACTCCCAAAATATGATATTAGCTCTTATGTTTAAAAACATACTTCTTTCTGTGATTTGAGATAATTGCGTAAAAACTTAGCTCAAAGGCTACCTTGAAAATCTAAGTTTTCCCTCTTGCTTAATTGTGAGAACGTTTACTCTTTTCTGAAAACTAGCTCGGAGGCTCTTTGGAAATCAAGGTTTCCTTTTCTTGTTTAAATGTGAAAATATTTTAAACTCTTTGGGAATACATAGTCCCCCTATACTTTTGAAGAAATTAACTTTAAAATTTACTCCTTACTCTTTACTCAACTTGAACTTTAAGTCTTAAAACAAAGTTGAAAGCTGCAAAAGATTTCTTGAAAGTACTTTAAGAACTTCCTAGACTTGGCTCTTAACTACCCTTGAATTAGAATTTATGGATTCAAGGTTATTATTCATGTTTCTTGATGATTTCTAGATGTTTAGAAGTCATTTAGAGTAGTTAAAATCAATAGAAAGTGTTAGTACACTTTAGAAGGACTTAAACGGGCTAAACGACGAAAAAACAGGGGAGGCAGACGACCCGGGCGCGTCCCTGGCGCGCCGCGCCAGCCCCCTAGTTACTGGGGCGCACTGTAGGCGCACCGCCCCAGCCTCTCTAGCGCAGATGGGGCGCACCGCGCCAGACCCTCCTCAGGTGAATCTGACGAATTTTTCAACTCGTTTTCTGATCTTAATATCGATTCACTTTCTCAACATCTCTTTAGATTCAGGTACCCAAAACATATACACAAGAATCTAACTCAAAGCAACTCTAATAATCGACATTAAACTCTCAAGAACTCCTCAATGTCATCCCAAATTCAAGAATGAAACTTATTCAAGAATACAACTCAAGAACATCAAATTCTTAATCTTTTTAGGACGAAAATACACTGAATTAAACATGTTTGGCGCATGGGTGAACTAACCCAACGCTATGTGAACTCACATACCTAGTAGGATTGAATCCTTGGCCAAATCCACAATCAAACTTGAACGTTCTTGCGAATCTTGCCTCTTCTCCTTATTTCTCCTCTTTTATCATTTCTCCAAGCCCTAGCGTAGATTTCCAATTTTCTAAACTGACCAAATTCTTATTTGACCCCAATTAAACTCCTAAAAACGGATTAAAATAATTGGGTAAGGAAAAGACTAAAATACCTTTCCAAAATCCGGTTTTAGACTTTCCTTATTTGAACAACCCAACTTTGTCAAATGGTCATACGAACTCAGAATCGCATAAACTCGGTGGCGTTGAAAAGATTATTCCAAGGTCTTTTCTACGATATCTGGAAAGACACCTATATCATCTTGATCTAGGAGTTATGGTAGTTTGAAGTTGACCAAAAATCCAACTTAACATACTTAACAAATTTTCCAGATTTTTATATTCTTTTCAAAAATGACTATTTCCACTTTTAACTTCTTTCTAGTTCTTTCTAGTTACGGGGTGTTACATTATACCATATATTATTAAAGATACAATCAAATACCCACCTCCCTTAAAATTAGGACTGATTAATTATCTTTACATTTAAACTCCAAAATTAACATTTTAATTAAAAACAAATATCTTTAACTTAGGAGATATGAGTTAGGGTAAAACTCTATCTCTTCCTCTTTCTCCTCCCTTGATCAGTAGTTTGTGAGAAGAAACACTCCATTAAAATGGATGTTCTATAGCTTGTCAACCTACACGTCAAACTCTTAGCCTTTGATTTTCTCACTCTTAAAACAATCCCCCACGTACCCATCATTTTTTCTCGCAAGGGGAGACACCTCTCGCGCACAGACAATGAGTATCAAATTCAACATTGACGATGGTGTCAGTTACATACTCAACCAAGAAACTTCGCGTCACTTATCCCGTCGGATCTAGGCGCTATTGTTCTGTCATGTATCCGAGTGTTTTCATATGTATCTGTCTTTTATCATGTATCTTAATAGATTCAAATAAACCTCATTAAAAGTAATACTCCTTCCGTATTTTTACTGGTTCATGTTTGACTTGACACACTCCTTATGAAATAATAAATAGAGGGGTATTTTACTATATCACCCTTATTAATTATAAGATTGGTCAATAAATAGTGTTTAATTGCAAGGGTAAAGTAGACACAAAACTGGCACTTATATCTTAATTATTCAAACTAGACAAGTAAGGTGGGAGAATTATTTTTTAGTATATTGAATAAATAATGATGAACGGAGGGAACATTAAACACTTTAAAAAAAAATATGAATGGAGTATGTATATATTAGACACCAAACAATTGAGGTATAAAAAATATGACTGGTTGGTTCAAAATTTTGTTAATTCATACGAGGTGAAAAAATAAAAATAAAAATAAATGGAGTAAAGGAGCATTGAACACAAGACCTCAAGTTCACAATTGAGGCATCAAACCAGCTAGGCTGGAACATCTCCTATGACAAGTAGTGTCACTTTATTAACTTTTATCATTTAACTATATATATATATGTATTTAATAATTTTTTCCAACAAAGTCGTTTCACGTGACACCCCTTACTATAACATAAATCCGCCCCTAGGGAGCGAGAACCATGTTTCAACTCTGTTTTAGTTCAGTGGGTAATGAACCAAGTGGTGTACAACTATTTGAACAAATCAATTGACGTGGGCAACTTGAATATAAATTACATCAAAGTTAAATGTTCTTAAACAACAACTGATTTATGATTTGTTGTTCACTATAAACAGGAAATTAAGGTTTAAAAGGTTGAGCTTTTTTAAAAAAAATAAAATTATGTCTCAGTTTATTTGATTCTTTTATTACCCCAGCCCCTCAAAAAATTTAAAAAAGAGAAGAAAACACGGATAGAAAAATCCGTGCACTATCCTTTAATTATAATATCAGTAGTAACTCTGTGGTCTCTTTTGCAAATGGATTTTGCATGTAGTTAAAAGAGTGTATAATCATAAGATGTTTAATTTATGGTAAAACCACGTCTTTTCCGTCGATTCTACTCTCAATATCTCTTTATTTATTTACTACTCCTAGTTTAGTTACTTCTTATTAAGGGTGTACTCAGTTTTGATTGATTCGAGTTTTCAAATATTGAATTAAATTAAAATTGTTGGGTTTTTATATTTATATCAATAATGGCCGGATTTTTATATTTATACTAGTTTTTTGACACGTGTGTTGCATGATTATCAATTTCAAAAATATATGTTATACTTAATAGTATTGCTTATTTAAGCGAAAATTTGAATAATAAGCTTAGCAAAAAATAATATTGCAGATTCTTTTGTGAATGTTCAACGTGGATCTTCATATATATCTCTTATTCACGCAAACCTATGAAGATGATCATGAAAAAATTTATTAGTTAAATGCAATAATGTATACATTTATTTCAATTTGATGAGGTTCAATCATGTAATTAGTCTTATCTCACTAATATTATCTTATAGACAATATTTGCTTTGTATTTTTCTTGTCATCTAACCAGATGTGCTTTGCATATGTATTTAAAGTTAAATTGTTTAGATGTTATATGAACATGTGAAGAGAACAACTGCATCTTATATATTCACATATTTTCACATTTGTTGTGAAACTCGGAACATTTTAAAATAATATATTTTGAAGTTAGAAGATCTTGTTAACTTGTAAATACATTTGTGACATATATAATACTTTAATTAAAATACAAATACCTACCCAAATATAAACATATATTTGCATTAATAAAAATATTTATCTCATAAAATTAACTGTTAAATAAATAATAAAAATTAAACTAATACAAACTTCAACTGGCGTTATTACAAGTAATGACTTTTCTTCCTCTAAAATGCTGAAATATTAAGAAATAGTAAACTAGTAAAACAAAAGGGAAAATATTTATATAGTAATAACTATTTTGAAGCAAATTTTATGAGAGTCTGAATCACATAAGTAGCATTGATAAACAAAGTCATTCTTTCATCTTGAGCATCAAAAATAAATTGTGACAATTCTCTAAATTTTGGAAAAGATATTCAGAAGCATATATCTACATCACAAAAGAAATTGTTAACAAAAACAAATGAATTTAGTCTACATCATGTAAACTACATATATTGGAACATTACATACTAATGTATATATTAAGGAAAAAAATAATTATTATATCATCAAAATTAATTTCCTCAAGTACTCGAGGTTATGGAATATACCCTCTTAGGATAGAACAACTTACTTCATCACGATAATGGTACCTCATATTTCGCTAAACTTCAAACTCACTCAACGACAATAAATCACACAATTTTTTTGAAAATGAAAGCAGAAGAAGAGTAGAAGACTAAAAAGTTGTGGTTGAAAAATGAGAGAAAGCCATTTTATTTATAATTAACAAAGGGTCGTGTGAACAAATGATTTTTGTGTCTTATCTGAAAAGTCATGACCTTTTCGAGAAGTCACAACCCTTTGAAAAAATCACAACTTATTGAAAAAGTCACAACTCTTTGAAAAAGTCACAACTTATTGAAAAAATCACAACTTATTGAAAAAATCACAACTTATTGAAAAAGTCACAACTCTTTGAAAAAGTTACAACTTATTGAAAAAGTAACAACTCTTTGGAAAAGTCACAACTCATTGAAAAATCACAACCCTTCGAAAAAAGTCACAACTTATCGAAAAATGACTATTTCCACTTTTTAACTTCATTCTAGTTATGAGGTGTTACATTATACCATATATTATTAAAGATACAATCAAATACCCACCTCCCTTAAAATTAGGATTGATTAATTATCTTTACATTTAAACTCCAAAATTAACATTTTAATTAAAAACAAATATCTTTAACTCAGGAAATATGAGTTAGGGTAAAACTCTAACTCTTCCTCTTTCTCCTCCCTTGATTAGTAGTTTGTGAGAAGAAACACTCCATTAAAATGGATGTTCTACGGTTTGTCAACCTACACATCAAACTCTTAGCATTTGATTTTCTCACTCTTAAACCAATCCCCCATGTACCCATCATTTTTTCTCGCAAGGGGAGACCTCTTGCGCACAGAGACAAATGAGTATCAAATTCGACATTGACGATGGTGCCAGTTACATACTCAACCAAGAAACTTCGCGTCACTTATCCTGTCGGATCTAGGTGCTATTGTTCTGTCATGTATCCGAGTGTTTTCATATGTATCTGTCTTTTATCATGTATCTTAATAGATTCAAATAAACCTCATTAAAAGTAATACTCCTTCCGTATTTTTACTGGTCTATGTTTGACTTGACACACTCCTTATGAAATAATGAATATAGGGGTATTTTACTATATCACCCTTATTAATTATAAGATCGATCAATAAATAGTGTTTAATTGCAAGGGTAAAGTAGACACAAAACTGACACTTATATCTTAATTATTCAAACTAGACAAGTAAAGTTGGACAATTATTTTTTAGTATATTGAATAAATAATGATGAACGGAGGGAACATTAAACACTTTTAAAAAAATATGAATGGAGTATGTATATATTAGGCACCAAACAATTGATGTATAAAAAATAGGGAAAAAGGACAAATATACCCCAAACTATCATAAATGGTATGTCAATACGCTTCGTTATACTTTAAGGTCGTATATATCCTTACCGTCATTCTTTGGGTTGTGTACATCCTTGAAGTTAACGGATGGACACGTAACTTCATCTAAATGATTTACTCGATTTTATTTATTTTTTACCCAAAAATTTAAAATCCACCCGACCCACAACCAAAATGGGTGGTGCCAAAATCCACTCTTCATTTTCATCAAAAAACCATCCTTCTTCTTCTCAACCCACCATGACCATGGAATCAAGAACTCATTTTGAAGAAAGAAGATGACTTGTTTACTAAAACTACTCTCTTCTTCACTTTCACTTCAAACGTTGTATCTTCCCCATTCTATCTAGTTTCAACATGTAACATTCCCTTCAAGTTTTGTCAATTTGGTGTCTTTCGAATTCTTTAAATTTGTAGACTTTATGATTGCTAACAAAAAAAAAAAAAAAACACTTCATCTTTATTCAGCTTAGTAGGAATCTATGTTATTGGGTGTTTTGTACATTATCTATTTCAAGAATATTTTCAATCCCTTTCAACAATAACAAATCGATTTGAGCTTTAAATTTTTGATTTTATTGCAGACCCACTTTAAAGCTTGAAGCTTTGTCCATCAATGGTGTAGTATTTTCTCAACTCCTTTCAACAATAAACAAATAGATTTGAGCTTGAAATTTTTTATTAGATCGTAGACCCACTTTAAAGCTTGAAGTTTTGTCCATCAATGGTGATAGTATTTTCTCAACCCCTTTTAATAACAATAAATCAATTTGAGCTTGAAATTTTTTATTCGATTGTAGACCCATTTTTAAGCTTGAAGGTTTGTCCATCAATGGTGATATTGTTTCCAACCCTTTTCAACAATAATAAATTGATTTGAACAAAAAAAAAATGAAATTGATTTCTTGATTTTGATTGAAATAATATGCTTCTGTGTTTTTGCTAGTGAGATTTGAAGAATGGTGCCAATGAAAATGAATTGAAGAACATTTTTCCTTTTATTTGATATTTAGTGGAGATGAACAACTATGTTTTTTATTTTTAATTGTAAATGTCATAGTATTTTAATTTGGGTCATGGGTGGGTAAGTTAGGAAAAATGGGTGGGTTCTCAATTTTTTGGATAAATAAAAAAATAAAATTAGGTAAATTATTTAGATGATGTCATGTGTCAATCTGTTAGTCTTAAGGGTATATCCAAAATATTGATGATAAGGGTATATACAACTTTAAAATATAACGAAGGGTATTAACATACGGGGCTATATTTGTCCTTTTTCCCTAAAAAATATGACTGACTGGCTCAAAATTTTATTTATTCATACGAGGTGAAAAAATAAAAATAAATGAAGTAAAGGAGTAATGAACACAAGACCTCAAGTTCACAATTGAAGCATCAAACCAGCTAGGCTGGAACATCTCCTATGACAAGTAGTGTCACTTTATTAACTTTTATCGTTTATTTATATATATATATATATATATGTATTTAATATTTTTTTGATTATATATATGTATTTAATAATTTTTTTCAACGAAGCTGTGTCACGTGACACTCCTTACTATAACATAAATCCGCCCCTGGGGAGCGAGCACCATGTTTCAATTCTGTTTTAGTTCAGTGGGTAATGAACCAAGTGATGTACTTATTTGGACAAATCAATTGACGTGGGCAACTTGAATATAAATTACATCAAAGTTAAATGTTCTTAAACAACAACTGATTTATGATTTGTTGTTCACTATAAACAGGAAATTAAGGTTTAAAGGTTGAGTTTTAAAAAAAAAAAATAGTTATGTCTCAGTTTATTTGATTCTCTTATTACCCCACCCCCTCAAAAAAAAAGAGAGAAGAAAACATGGATAGCAAAATCCGTGCACTATCCTTTAATTATAATACCAGTAGCTACTCTGTGGTGTCTTTTGCAAATGGATTTTGCATGTAGTTAAAAGAGTGTATAATCATAAGATGTTTAATTTATAGTAAAATTATGGCTTTTTCATCGATTCTACTCTCAATATCTCTTTATTTAGTTACTACTCCTAGTTTAGTTACCGGGTGTCCTCAGTTTTGATTGATTCGGATTTTCAAATATCAAATTAAATTAAAATTGTCGAGTTTTTATATTTATATCAGTAATGGTCGGATTTTTATATTTATATTAATAATTATTAATAATAATGGTCAGAGTTTTTAACAAGGAAAACCCGCAGTTACTATCCTTTTGATTGCGCACAGGTAAAATCCCCTCTCCTATGCCACAACTTGCAAATCACATAAGAGACGTAATACACACTAGGCAAGCCCGGTGCGACAAAGTCATATGGCCTAGAGATATAAGGTCAAATGATGGAAGTCATTTAAACTTGCACCAAGTGAAAAAATTCCCCTTTAAGGGGATGTTTGGTATGAAGGAAAATATTTTCCATGGAAAATGTTTTTCCTGGAAAACAAGTAAATTTTTGACTTATTTTTTCATGTGTGGTTGGTGAGGAGAAAATACTTTCCGGAAAAGATTTTTAGTGTCTGGTTTTTGAATGAAAAATATTTTTGAGAAATATCTTTTATTTTTACTAGAGTAGAAAATAATTTTAAAAATTGAAAATATTTTTTGAAAACACACTTATTTTTTTTTTTGGGGGTGGATGGGGGTGGGGGGCGATTGAGGGTAGGGGTGAAAAAATAAAAA
>NC_064289.1:25957978-26007849 GCF_019186545.1 Solanum stenotomum | reverse complement strand
AGAGTTTTTTGGGAAATGTTTTCCTTAAGTTTTGAAGGGAAGTCATTTTCCTTAAATTTGAGGAAAATGAGTTGATTTGGAAAACATTTAACCCAACCAAACATGAGAAAATTGGAAAACATTTTTCAGAAAATATTTTCCTTCATACCAAACACACCCTAAGTAGAGAATCAGACAAATTAGAGAGGATTCGATCCTCTTGAAAAAGGAAAACCTAAGCCCCCAGGTCGCTCTTCATCTCTCTTTTGGCGACATGAAGCTTTGAGTACTGTCATGGCTGTGGGAGAGACGTCTTCTAAGATCAATTATGCATCTCTCCTTCATGCTAATTCATCTTCTAAATCCGTAATCAAAACAATTTTAAATCTAGTTGAGTTGGTTCATGGCAAACTAACTATCAAATTTACTACGGATGAGATTGTTGAATTCACAAGGGAAGAAGGATTATGCCAGGCTATCGTTATCAAATTCTCCTATGGTCATCCTGGTTTGAATGATATTTTCACTTTAATACCCAAGTAACTTAGGGTTAAATGCAACTATTTGGTAGGTTGGCTTGCTCATAGACACTACCTAATCAAATTTGATCAATTTGAGGACTTTGTAATAGCACTTTTTACTCATGTATGTTATTTGCAATTCAAGAGAGAAGAAATTTTATATATGGTGTTTCCATTGTCACATTGGTTCAACCCTAATGAAGAAATCTCATGAATTTCTTTCTCAAGCCTTACACGTAATATGTTTGCAAGAAAAGCATTATTGTACATTGCTTCATCCGTTGGAAAACCTTTAGAAATTGATAAAGTGACACATATTAGATCCAGACCTAGTACGACAAGAGTGAAGATTTTGGATGATCTTCTTGATAAGCATCCAAAAATAATGATATTTCATCTTTCATCTGAAAACCTAGCGAATGGTGCTCCTAAACGACGTCCATCCACCGTCGGTGGGTGGTATTCATTTTTCAATTACAGATTTCCTAGACTGAACGAATCTGCTAGTATTGATCCCAAAAATCCCAAGTTGTCTGTAGAGAAGTCTTTTGCCAACTCTCTCAATCAAACAGAACAGCAATCAAATGAAGCATTGCGCAAAGAAGTTTTAATAGTTGGAGGGATACCGCAAATAAAATGGACTGAAGAAGAGGTAGAAAGGATGAATCAAATTGAAGACCTACAATTTGCAGTGATCGANCATCCACCGTCGGTGGGTGGTATTCATTTTTCAATTACAGATTTCCTAGACTGAACGAATCTGCTAGTATTGATCCCAAAAATCCCAAGTTGTCTGTAGAGAAGTCTTTTGCCAACTCTCTCAATCAAACAGAACAGCAATCAAATAAAGCATTGCGCAAAGAAGTTTCAATAGTTGGAGGGATACCGCAAATAAAATGGACAGAAGAAGAGGTAGAAAGGATGAATCAAATTGAAGACCTACAATTTGCAGTGATCGGAAAGTTTACATATTAATGGTCTAACTTGGAGGAACTGAGGAGAATTATTCCTCAACAATGTGAAATTAGGGGAGGATGTCAGATTGGATTACTCCGCAGCAAACACATTCTTATACATCTAACTCAACAAGAAGATTTTATTAATATGGTATCAGAGGGGGCCGTCTACATCGCAAGCAGAGATGGATATTCATATCTTATGCGTACACTAATCTATGACTCTAGGTTTAAGGTTAATGAGGAAGCATCAATGGCAATGGCGTGGATCTCGTTTCCTAACCTAGTACCCACTTTTTTTTGTCAAAGAATGTTTATTTTCTTTAGCATCAGCAGTGGGTAAACCGATCCAACTAGATCAAGCAACCATTAATAAGACGATACCAAGTTGTGCGCGTGTGAAAGTGATGGTGGATTTAAAAGGTGAGTTTCCAAAGGCAGTGGAGATGCAGATATAAAATCAAGTCACTGGAGAAATAAGGACTAATATGGCTACTATAAAGTATGATTACATTCCGCAATATAGTATACAATGCAAGATGCGGGGTCATAACAAAGATGAATGTAGAAGCACAAATATATCAAAACAAAAAACATAAACCAATGATCAGCCGCTGAAAGAAGTAGCTCAAGAGAAAATTGGTCCAGTTCACACAATTCAAAAAGGAAAAGCTAAAGTTCTCTCAAGCGGCAAAGTAGTTGGGGATCCTGGACACTGGAATGTGATGCGAGATAACAGAAAAAATAGAAGCAATAAGGAGAAACTTGATAATCAAATGACAGTCACAGCAGATAACTCTTTTGATGCTCTTACGCAAGAGAAGATCACACAGGCTGATGTCAACATAGACAACGGTTCCAATACAAAGCAAGACAAGGGGGTCGAAAAGGAGCAGCCCATGTCAGCAAAAGAATGGGTGACCAGGTCCTTTGGATAGGTTTTGCAAGGAGAAGCCTCGACGTCTACAATTCCTGTGCAATATGACAATATAGATCAAAAGCAGCAACACAATACAAATGAAAATGAGCATGGCAATGAAAATCATGAATCAGTTAATATGGAAGAAAAACAACAAACCTGTAGAGATAGTTGGGCAGTGGTAGTTTATAACAAACAAAACAATCAATTTCCTCAAATCTATAGTGAAAAGAGAAGGGAAGATAGAGGGAATATTGATAATAAGTTGGCAATAGTAGTCGATCCTACAAATTGTCAAATTGAAGAAGCACAAATCCTGGCTATAAGGGAATCTCCAAATAAAGTTCTCCATGATATTATCAGTCATAATGTGGAGGAGAATGCATTGTTGGAGATAGAAGGCCTTGGAGTGACTACTAAAGTAAGCAAGGAAGATGATGATGATGTTTTGGCTCACATAGACAAAGAGGCAGAATTATATCCTAGAATCTTAAAGGCTGCAAGGAAAGAGAAGAAACAAGGGAATGGAGATAGTGCTCAACCCATCAGAATACAACCAAAGAGATATAAAGCTTATAATAGATGATGAAATCATTTATTTGGAATATAAGGTCAGTGAAGTCACAACAAGTGTTTCAAAGGGTTCAAATGTTACACAATTTTCACAAGTTCTCATTTATTGCTCTCCTAGAGCCTTTTCAAGACAGTAGACATATCAGCAAGTATAGAAGGAGGTTGAGAATGCCTTTTGCTACTTTTAATTGTAATGGAAAAATATGGGTCTTCACAAATCATGATTTTGACATTATAGTTGTTAGTAACACAGATCAACAGTTGACTCTTAATTTAAAGCACCAGACTCAACAACACAACTCTTATGTTACTATTGTGTATGCCAAATGTGGTGTTGTTGAAAGAGTATTGTTGTGGGAGGATATATATCACTTGACAGATGACATGAATAGCTCTTGCCTTATTGGAGGAGATTTTAATGTTATATTGAATGCTGAAGAAAAGATAGGGGGTCTGCCGATGGAAGATATTGATCATGAGGATTTTGATTGTTGTATTGAAACATGTGAATTATATAAAGTTCAATACAAAGGGAGTCCATTTACATAGTGGAATGGTAGAGCAGGTAGTGATTGTATATTTGAGAGGTTGGACAGAATACTCATCAATCAAGAGATGAGTAATTGGTTCAATCACATTGACGTGGAACATTTACCAAGGACTGGATCATACCATGCCCCTATGTTTATTACTTGTGAAGAAACCAACCCTATAAAGAAGACATCTTTCAAGTTCTTAAAATTTTGGACAGAGCACAAAGAGTTTAAGGAGGTCATGAGACATAATTGGGTTGCTAATACTATTAATCCTTTTATAGCTTTTAAGGAGAATATTAAAAGGGTTAAAAATGCTCTAACTAAATGGAGCAAGGATACATATGGAGACATTTTCAAACAACTATCATCAGGGAGGATATAATGAGAATCAAAGAGAAATTGTTTGCAGATGTGCCAAATGAAATTAATAGAGCAGTTTTGCAGAAGGCTGAAGCTGAATTTAAAAGATATCTTCACTTTGAAGAAATCTATTGGCAACAAAAAGCTGGATATGAATGGTTTGAAAATGGAGATAGAAATACCAGATTTTTTCATAGTATAGTAAAGGGCAGAAGAAAAAGGCTACACTTGTAGAGAATTCATAACATACAGGGGATATGGTTTGAAGAAGAAGAGGCTATAGCGGTTGAATCCATTGACTTTTATCAAAATCAATTCACACAAGAGAGGGATGCTAATTTTCCTATACTAAGGCATATTCCCACTTTGATTAATGTGGAGGAAAACTCAGTTTCATGCAGAATGCCAGAATTAGAAGAGGCAAAGAATGTTGTATTCAAGCTTAATGGAGACAGTGCTAGTGGTCCTGATGGTTTGACAGGGATATTTTACCAAAGTTGTTGAGACACTGTTGGCATTGATATTCTAGCTATGGTACATGATTTCTTTTAAGGTAATTCTTTACCAAAGTCCATTACTCATACCAACCTAATTTTGTTACCAAATAAAGATAATGTACAGTCCTTTTCAGATTTGAGGCCAATCAGTTTGAGTAATTTTATTAATAAGGTCATCTCTAGAATTGTGCATAATAGACTTGAGTCTCTGCTTCCAAGGTTGATTTCAATTAATCAATCTGGTTTTGTGAAAGGGATAAGTATCATTGAAAATGTTCTGCTGACTCAAGAGATAGTTACAGATATTAGAAAAAGAGGTAAGCCCGATAATGTGGTAATTAAGCTTGATATGGCCAAAGCTTATGGTAGAGTATCATGGTTTTTTCTAACTAAAGTATTAAGAAAAATGGGCTTCTCAAATGATTTGGTTGACATAATTTGGAGATTGATTTCCAATAATTGGTACTCTGTACTAATTAATGGACAATCACATGGCTTCTTTCATTCAACCAGAGGAGTGAAACAAGGAGATCCTCTATCTCCGGCATTATTTATTCTATCAGCGGATGTTTTATCCAGGTCTTTGAATGCTTTGTTTGATGATGTGCAATATGAGGGTATGGTTTACCAAAGTTATAATACCATCATTTTTGCCTCTACTGATAATTACTCATTGAAGAAGATAGTTGAAACTTTGCAGGAATATGAAGGGGAATCTGGACAGCAAATTAATAAAGAGAAAAGTGCATTTTATCTTCATTAAAGTACTGCCACAAATATGAGAGTAGTGGTGGAGGAATGTACAGGTATGTCTAGGGTCACTTCCCTTTAAAATACTAAGGTTGTCCCATAACTCATGCTAGGAAAATAAAAGAGCATTATGCAGATCTCATCAGAAGGGTGAAAGATAAACTTCAGGTTTGGAAAGATAACATGCTCTCTTTTGAGGGTAAAGAAGTTTTGTTGTCTAGTGTGTTACAAAGCATTCATATTCATGTATTTTCTGCTATTGTTCCTCCGAATTGTGTGATGAAAGAACTTCATAGAATTTTTGCAAAATTTTATTGGAGTAACAAGCTTACAGGTAGAAGCAAACATTGGGTCGCATGGGAAAATGTGTGCTTGCCAAAAAATGAAGGAGGTTTGGGTTTTAGATCTATGATTGATGTATCTAAAGCTATGTATGCTAAGCTTTGGTGGAAATTTAGAACTCAAAATTCACTATGGACAAATTTCATGCGGAATAAGTATTGTAAGAAGCAAATTCCCATGTTCAATGGAAAGATGGCTCACAAGTGTAGAAACAAATGTTGGAAAATAGAGAAATAATAGAACAAACCTTGTGGTGGGAACCTAAAGGAGGAACATCAAGTATTTGGTTTGACAATTGAACTAATCTTGGTCCTTTGTTTCTACATCCTACAGAAGTGCAAGGTTGCCATTCTTTGGATGATATTGAGTTTTTTTTAAAGGATACTAGATGGGATTATAATATTATGCAAGAGTATTTACCTAATCATATTGTGGATCATGTGAGACAAAGTATGAGCAGGGTAAGACAATCAAATCAAATGGATAAACCTTGGTGGATAAAATCTAGTACTGGCAAGTTCACTATAAAGTCTGCCTGGGAGATTCTTAGAAGTAGGGATGAAGTTTCTGAAGACTTTAAGAGAATTTGGGTGAAGGGGCTACCTTTCAAAATTTCTTTCTTTGGTTGGAGGGTATGGACTTACAGAGTTCCTGTTGCTGATATCATTTCTTCATGGAATCCTAACATTTCTCCCTTATGTCAGAGTTGCAGGGTTCCTGTAAGAGAAACTATTGAACTTCTTTTTCTGTCAGGTGAAGTGGCAACTTATATTTGGGATCATTATGCAAGGGCTGCTGGTATACTAGGTCCTTGGGTACAAGTTAAATATACCATGAAAAAATTGTGGGTGGCACAAGGTAATACTAGGCTGAGAATGATTTTTCAAGCAGTTCCTAACATTATTATGTGGTTTCTATGGAAGAGGAGGAATACTATCTTTCATGGAGGGGTCTATATTAGAAACAAGGTAATTTGGGATATCAATGCTACTATCCACAAGTTTATAAGGTCTAATTTTCACTATGATCATATTCCTAATACTTGGCCTCATATGGTAGCTCTTATGGAAAGGTTCAGACTTGTGGTTCATTTTAAAATTGTTAAATGGATTCCTCCTCCTATAGGTTGGCTGAAATGTAATACAGATGGGGCCTCTAGAGGGAACCCAAGTCTCAGTGCTTTTGCTTTTTGCTTAAGAAATCATAAAGGCAAGTTTTTGGGGGCTAAGGGGATGAAAATTATTGATTCCACAACTTTAGTGGGTGAAGCTAAGGCTATAAGTGAAGGTTTACAATATTGTTTAGAGAATCATTACTCCAACATTATTATTGAGACTAATTCTTTGGCAATGGTTAACATCATTAACGGAGTCTGGAAAAATTCCTTGGAGTGTGAGTATTAAGGTTGGCTCAATTCACAGAATAAGAGATCTCATTTCAGTAAGAGTACAACACTCATTAAGGGAGGGAAATACTCTTGCTGATATTTTTGCTAACTTGGTTTTCAATTTTGCAGGTACATATGAATTTAAGTCAGATCAAGATGTTCCTAGTGAAGGCAGGAAAATTATCATGATGGACAAAGGAAACACTCCTTACATTAGGACAAAGCAAAACAGCAGTTCTACTCAATAGGAGACTAATTTTTTTAGGACTATTCCTACAATGTTACTATCTGAATCTTAAGTGAAGCTATACGTATTAAAATTATTGGGAATGTTTTAAGTCTGAAGCAATTTCATTTGGTTGACAGTACTTGGACCTGGTGAGAGCTTTGAGGTGTTCATATGGTACTAAATCAGGATTTTGAACGTTCAAACAGTTAATTATCTATAAGCTTAGCTAGATTCGGGTACCTATATCACTAATTGAAACAGAGCTTTGAAATTATTATCGATGGCAATATCTAAACTTTTATTAGTGGTATTAATTCCAAATGTGGAATTCACTCCATTGAAGTATAGATATTAAGATTGAAATAATTTCTACTATTAGGAGTTTACCTGGTATAATCGACTGCGGGTTAGCTACAAGCGTCATTTTCAAATTTGACCGGGGTCACCAAGAAGACACAACTTTAACAATGAAATCTTTGGGATTTCTAATCGTTTTTAGCACTTATTGGCTATAGAAGAGGCAGATACAACTCTCGAACCTCCAGATGAACAGATCGAGTGGAGCTTCATCTGCAGAGGAGATGAATCCCAAACTCGATCACTGATTCTTTGATCTGTGATTACATGAAGTTCATCTTGGTGGGCTGACCTCTGAATCGAAAGTGAATGGCAGCATTTGAGCTTGGTTGAAAACTTCATCCTAGCTTTGTCCCTTCATTTCCATTGGTGATATCCATCTTCACTTCCCTAATTTTGTTAGCTGATTTTTGTTTGTTTTATTTTTTATTTTGGGCTGTCACTTTTGGACCAGACCCTTGTAAATAGTTGTTTATTTTCAATAATAGGGCCTTAGATCCCATCTATGATTAAAAATAAAAGCATCCAAAAAGAATTAAGTTATTTTATTTGGATGAAAAATCTAGAAAAGTATTAAATTAAGAAGTCGTGTATGATGTTCTTCCCTTGTATTGTACAATTTGTAAACATCAAGGAAATGAGATAAGTTCTTTTCGTCATAAATCCAAATCTGATGTTCAAGAAGGTCTTGTACAACCTTCTCTAAAGGCCAACAATACTGAGAAATTGAAAGGGGATGGATGCAAGACCTTTTTTGAATGCAAAGAGGGATGGAAACCAAATGACTGAACTATTTCCACAAAGTAATTAGCTTCACCTAATTTAAATGTTGTTAAGGTTATGCAAAATGCTACAATTGAAGTTCATAATAATGCTACTAATTTGATCGATGAGCTGATTGTCGAATTGGGGCAACAACTATCTCAAAACAAAAGTGTTACAAGTGAGAAATCCAACTTAATTAGCTACTGTGGCGGCGTCAAAATCAGCGGCTGGTACATTGTTAGTGGTGAAAGAGGCATCCATAGCAGATTCGGGTAGAAACTAATTGCTACAGGTGATGGTGTAGTTATTGAAAATTTTGAGTTATGTAAGGCTAATTTTGTTGGACGGGGTAATGATGAACAAGGGAAATTAACCATTGATAATGCTATTTTGCAAGCTGAAAAGTGCAACAATGAAGAAGATAATAAAGATGAAAATTGGACTCAGTTGCATATAAAAATTCAGCTGGTAGTTAGTCATATACGTTCCCCGACTAGTTGAAGTAATCTCCAAGACATGAAAAGGGTGATATTGAAAACTTTCAGTTGCATGTCAATCCTAATTTAAATTTATCAACTCAGAATGCTTTTGAACTATTGGTGTAATATACCACAAATAGGGTTGGGCATAATATGGTTAAAATCGAAAAAATCGACTGAACCAATTTTTTTTTAAATTTTGGTTTCGGTTTTTCAGTTATTTCGGTCGATTTTGGTTTTTCGATTATTTCGGTCGATTTCGGTTTCGATTTTTAATATTTCAGCTTTTCGATTCGGTTTTTTATTTTTAGCTTAAAAAATTCGGTTAACCAAAAAAACCAAAATTATTTGTATATATTCTTTACCCCCTTAAGTCTTAATTAACTTTCATCCCATGCCCACTGCCCAGCCCAGCCCAGCCGGCCCAATCATAGCTAATAGCCCACAACCTTAACATCAAATTCCAATCAATATTCAAAAATTCCTAAACTGATTTACCTAACATCAAGTCGTCTCTCATCTCTCAAAATACGCCGCAACTCTCATCTCTCATCTCTCATCTCTCAAGTCTCGTCACTCGTAAGTCATAAGTAGTCTCTCATCTCTCAACTCTCGTCTCTTAACAGTGAACTCTCATCTCTTAACTCTCGTCTCAATTACGACTTACGTCGCAAGATCACAGCTCATCTCTCAACTCTCATCCATCATCTCTCAGTCCCAGCTCGTCGTTTGTTGCTCATGGCTCCTCGTTGAGTGCTCGGCTGCTCGCAAGTCGCATAGTCCCAGGCGCAGCCCGCTACTGCTCAGTGCATTGCTCGCGACTCAAAAGTCGAAGGTCAGTGCTCACTGGATATGTTTATATATCTCGTCTTAAGTCTTAACTTCATCTAGAAATCTTTATATATGTTTTATTCAATTTCAAATACGAGATGAGTTAGGACTGATCATAGAAGTATTTCTGATCCTCTGCCATGGAAGTTCTATTTCTGTCTATTCTGTTTAAGTGTCTGTTAGTTGGGGACTGATCAGTGAGTCGGTTAGCATAATTAGTTAAAATACATAGGACGTTTTTACATAGGAATTAGGATGTGTTGGTACATTTATGATTTGTGAATTCTATTGCTGTAAATTGTGAATTCTCTATTATTTTTTTAATCATTGAATGCAACTACGCAAGTATGCAGTAATGCAACTATGTGATAAGTTGTGTGATTTGTGACATGTAATGTACTGTGTGTTTGTGTCTTTCTGAATTTTGATTGTTGTTCTTCTTGTTTGTTCCACTTTTTTACAGATGACACAAATTGGAAGTAGGATAAGTGAAAATGGAGCTTCAAATGAGAGCATACCTAACACCTCATCTCCCATTAATGAGGTTGAAGTTGATAGTGATATTTCAAAGAAAAGAAAATTCATGGAACCTAGAGCTACCTGTTGGAAGCATTTTGACAAGTTCCTTTATGAAAGTGGAGCTAAGAAAGCCAAATGCAAAGTATTGTGCGAAATCTTATGCAGCTTCTACATCAAGTAATGGTACGTCGTCAATGAATACTCATATGAGAATATGTCTTAAATTTCCCCGTGACACCGTAGATAAAGGTCAAAATCTAATTAATTTTCTACCATCTTCAATGGGAGCAAAGGAAGGGGTGATTAGCACTTGGAAATTTGAAGCACAAAGTAGGAGAGTTTTAGCCAAAATGATAATTGTTGACGAGCTATCATTTAGTTTTGTTGAGAAAGAGGGTTTTAAAAACTTTATGAGAGTTACAGTGCCACAATTTCATATTCCTTCTCGTAGAACCATGACGAGAGATTGTTATGAACTATACCTTGAAGGAAGACAACTTTTGAAAAAGGTTTTCAAAGAATCACGTCCAAGAGTTTGTCTTACGACAGATACTTGGACCTCTATACAAAATATCAACTACATTGTCTGACAGCCCATTTTATATATAGAAATTGGACTTTGCATAAAAGAATAATAAATTTGTGTCATATTTCTAGTCATAAGGGCGGGGATATGGCGGCTTGCATTACTAATTATTTGCTTGAATGGGGTTTGGATAATGTGTTTACTATAATAGTTGATAATGCTAGTTCTAATGGTGTTACTGCGAAAGAAATGTCTAAACAATTGAGTAATTGGGGAACTAACATTATGGATGGTGACCATCTTCATGTGAGGTGTATGGAACATATTCTTAATCTTATTGTGCAAGATGGGTTGAAGGAAATTGGTAAGTCAGTCAAGCTAGTGAGACAAGCCGTGAAATACATTAAACAATCTCCCGCAAGAATTTGAAAGTTCAAAGAATGTTGTGAATCTCAATTGATAACTTGTAAGAAATCATTATGTTTAGATGTTCCTACTATGTGGAACTCTACATATTCGATGCTTGATATAGCACAACATTTTGAGCTTGCATTTGAAAGATATAGTTTTTATGATTTTGGATACTTGAATCATCTTCGTACCTTTGGTTCTATTCTTCTCAAGGTGAAGATGGAACTAGTGCAAAAGATGGAACTAGCGCAGATATTCTTACAAGTGTTGACTGGAAAAATGTGAGGTCAATGGTGAAATTTCTTGAAATTTTTTATGTACTTACTTTGAAGGTCTCTGGTTCTAATTATGTCACTAGCAATAAACATTTTGTTGAAATTGCTGAACTTAATCTTATTTTGAAAGAAATGATGGAAAATGAAGATGGTAATTTGAAAGAAATGGCAAAAAGTATGTAGGAAAAGTTCAAAAAGTGTTGGGGTGAACCACATAAAATGAACAAGATGATCTTTATTTCATTCGTGTTGGATCCCCTTAACAAGCTTCATTATGTTCGATTTGCAATTGTGGATATGTTTGGAAAAGAAGTTGGGGACAAGCTATGTTTAGAAGTGAAAAAATACATGAACAAATTGTTTGATTATTATGTTGAGAAATCCTCAAAAAGCTCTTTACATGTACCATCTTCACCCACTTCATCTGACAACTCATCAAGTATATCTAGTGTGAATGGTTCAGGAAACTTTGCAAATAGAAGAAGAATGAGAGCGAAACAACAATTTGAGAAGCATAAAGAAGTTAGTGGAAGTTCAGGTAGTAAATCAGAATTGGAAAGATATCTTGCTGAAGATATTGAGCCAGATAGTGATGGCTTTGATATATTAATGTGGTGGAAAGTAAATGAGCCGAGATTTCCTATTCTCGCAGAGATGGTTCGTGATGTGTTAGTCATTCCCATTTCAAGTGTCGCATCAAAATGTACATTCAGCACAGTAGGTCGTGTTCTTGATCCCTTTAGGAGTTCATTAACTCCTAAACTTGTGCAATCTCTTATTTGTGTTCAAGATTAGCTTAGAAGTGAGCCTTTTCCAATCAATATTGAGGAAGATTTAGAGTATCTTGAGCAACTTGAACTTGGTCAGAATTTGGTATTTGTATTAATTATATTGAAAATAACTTTCTTACTTATGTTTCTTAACAACTAACAAATTCTTTCATATTTTTTTAGATTTTGCTTGTAGTGGGACTGAATCTAGTATTATTGATATATAGTTGCAACTAGTAAGTTCAACTATCAACTAGTGATGTGTGGTAACGGGTAAGTAAAGAACTTATTTACATAACTTGCTTGATAGTTTTATATATTTTATTATGAAATGTAGATCATTTGTCTAAAGAGTTATATTTTCTCGCAGGCACATCAATGTTTTGTTATTTTTTTGATTGCTATCTGTTGGAACTTGGGAGCTATTGCACTGGAAGTTGCAAGTTGCAACAATGTTTTGTTGGTTTTTTAATGTTTTGGTTGCTGGTTTGCTGCAAATTGCAATGCTGCCTACTGGCAGCTGGACTTTTCACTTTAGTTTGTAACTAACTCTATTTTAAGGCAGGGTACAAGTTTGTTGAATTTTCAAGTGTTGTTGGCTTGACTCTTGTTAGTCTTTTTATTCTTATTCTCGACTAATTTGTTAATGTTGCTGCCTGCTGGGCAAGAATTATCTGTTTTGTTTGGATATTTTAGTCAATGATATGGTAAGTTTTAAGTAAAAGGCTTGTGAGTTGTGACGTGCTTATAAAGAAGGGTGTCCACTATCCTGCACTTGTTGATTTATGGGTCTTGACTCTTGAATATGGTATCCTCTGAGAGCTCATTGCATTTGTTTAACTGCCAAGAAATAACTTGAATGGTTGAAACTTGAGACTTGGTGAAACAAATTAAGGCTAAGAAGGTCAAATTTTGATCAGTTTATAATCAAGCCAGCAGAAAATAATCCAGATGCCACAGCCCACAGGCCGCGTTAATTAAATTTGGTTAAACCGAAAATGAAATCGAAATTGTAATAACCGAACCAAATCGAATTTATTTCAGTTTGGTTTGGTTTCATATTTTGCCAAACCAAAAAAACCGAACCGAACCGATCGAACGCCCAACCCTAACCACAAATACAAAATATTACAGTTGAAAATAAAATGACAAAAAATGAATAAACAAATCTTTAGGCTGAGACGCGGATATCTCGCTCTCTTTAAGGAGATTCAAGCCCAGTGAGCCATATTTTACACCGATCCAGCAGTATGTCTCTTGACTTGTCCCTTCCAGGATACTACAGCCCAACAACAGTGGACAACTCAAATAACTCCGAATTAGTTGAAGAGTCCAAAGCTCCACAAAAAGAACACCTTCCTTCAACATATAGTACTCTCTTTTGTATAGTGAATATAGTTGAAGACCTAGAATATTTTATATGTCTCAACTCTCTCTTTCACTACAATAACCTCAATATAATACTACCCATCTTTTTCACTCTATCTTTTCTTGTACATCTCTAATTGTTTCTACTTCCATCCAACATAATGAAGACCACACTACTTATAGGTGATGAATTCNTTGCCAAACCAAAAAAATCGAACCAAACCGACCGAACGCCCAGCCCTAACCACAAATACAAAATATTACAGTTGAAAATAAAATGACAAAAAATGAATAAACAAATCTTTAGGCTGAGGCGTGGATATCTCGCTCTCTTTAAGGAGATGCAAGCCCAGTGCGGCATATTCTACACCGATCCAGCAGTATGTCTCTTGACTTGTCCCCTCCAGGATACAACAACCCAACAACAGTGTACAACTCAAATAACTCTGAATTAGTTGAAGAGTCCAAAGCTCCACAAAAAGAACATCTTCCTTCAACATATAGTACTCTCTTTTGTATAGTAAATATAGTTGAAAACTTAGAATATTTTATATGTCTCAACTCTCTCTTTCACTACAATAACCTCAATATAATACTACCCATCTTTTTCACTCTATCTTTTCTTGTATATCTCTTATTGTTTCTACTTCCATCCAACATAATGAAGACCACACTAGCAATGAATAGAAAGATAATGGATAGTAAATTTTCCAATTGAATAGCCCAAATGTTACATAAGTTACAAGACATAAAGATAGAATAATGGGTGAAATGAAGAGGTGGTGGTTACATAAGTTACTAACCACTAATGACCACTTTCTTCCACAATTGATGAGAGTAAAGAGGCACAAATGTAATGTCCACCAATAGACATAAGATGATACATAATGTGACATACAATATATTTTTATTAATATTAAAATGTCACACCAACAATCCCCCACTCATTTTAATATTAAGATAAGAGAGTTATTCACAACTTAGTTGAAGGTAGACTACTATGCATAATGAAGGTGTGCTCTGCATTGAACCTTCACTTAGTAAAACAATAACCTTTACTCCAGAGTCAGTAGTGGTCTCAGACTTGAATTATGATTGCTTAAGGAAAATAAAGTATTACTGCTTACACACAATAATCAAGGTGTTGACATAAACTTTAATAGCCAGCACATTACGGCCTCTATACCGGTTTTCATGAGTGAATTTGAGAACAAGCCCATTCTCTTAGAAAGCGGCCTACTTTCACACTCACATAGGTGAAATCTGTTAAGGTTGCTCCTATAATTTGACATCCCACTCATAAGAGATACAAACTTTCATTAAGAGTTCAAGACTCAACCTCCACAAATTATTATAGGATAAATGCACTCACATCATAGGGATTGAATAAAATTAAGAATAGTGCATTTCACAATAAGTTATCATATGATTCGTTCTTCCCATTGAACTTGGTTATAGGATCTCTAGTTCCCAGGTTGGATTTCCTCATATATAACTTAGAATTTTTTAGCTTCAATTCCATCCCTCTCGATGTGCTTCAGACTCTTTATCTTGCTAAGGCCTTAGTTTATGAATTTGCAAAATGTAACACAAGTTTTAACACAATTAATTAATATTGATGGTATACCAGTGATTAATACGATCTCACAATATTGTGTTTTCTCCCTGTGAGTCTAAATTTACCGTTTTAATAACGATCTTGTACTCTACCATTATAATATTGGTGCCATTAGAAAAAATAATTTCTCAAAATAAAGTGTTTGATATAATTAAATCAATTCACTTTTTCACTAGTTGAAGTTTAAATTTTTTACTTCAACCTCAATAGTAGAGTTAGCAAAAAGTAATTAGCTTTTCTCATCCAACAAATAACACCAAGTTTTCTCATCTGCACCAACAAAATTTTTGAGTATAGCATAATATGTTTTCTCATAAAACAAGCCACCAAATTTCGTATCAAGTAAATTTACTTGATTTGCTTGTACATGCGATACTTTATACACTATCATATAAAGTGCAATTAGTCACATTTCTAGCTCATATATATTATTAGGCTAGCAAACTTCCTTTTTTTATTTGTCACAACTTTCTCACACAATTGAATCAAAAGGAGTTGCAAGACTCACACAATCAACAAAATTGTATTTCACAAACTTTTCAATATTATGTGACTCGACAAGGAAAATACATCACATGTTTAATGGTATTTCTTCATTTCAAGAATGATCTTTTTCCTCACCCAAAACATTTCATGTTAAATGGCTACTCAACATGGCTTTCATAATTTATTTATAACTCTCATGTTAGAGCCAAAAGTCATCACATTATAGCCAAATAATAACATGTGATTTATTCCACAATTAATATATATGCACTTGTAATACTATTTTTTTAGAGCATTTCTCAAAGATGCAAAAATTATTTTTTTTCATAATGATTTTTTTCCTCATTTCATGAGCCCCACTATTTTAAGAATTTAAATATAATTTTTTTCATGAAAAGTAGTATCACTTTATTCATGAAAATACTAGGTAAAAAAGTTGTTTTTTCTTTACCTTTTCCCCACTTGAATTGAGCAAGTAGAAAAACATTTTACCATACACCTCTTCTCTTACATCTCTTGAAGAGAGCGACGTTGAGCGGAATTATGTTGAGATCCCTATCTTGATATCCACACTTTTCAAATTGTAACAAAAACATGAATCTCCTTAAAATTGTTGATGTAATATACCACAAATACAAAATATTACAGTTGAAAATAAAATGATAAAAAATGAATAAAAAATCTTTAGGCTGAGGTGCGGATATCTCGCTTTCTTTAAGGAGATTCAAGACCACTGTGGCATAATCTACACCGATCCAGCAGTATGTCTCTTGACTTGTCCCCTCCAGGATACAACAGCCCAACAACAGTGTACAAGTCAAACAACTCCGGATTAGTTGAAGAGTCCAAAGCTCCACAAAAAGAACACTTTACTTCAACATATAATACTCTCTTTTGTATAGTGAATATAGTTGAAGACTTAGAATATTTTCTATGTCTCAACTCTCTCTTTCACTACACTAACCTCAATATAAACTCAATATAATACTACTCATATTTTTCACTCTATCTTTTCGTGTACATCTCTTGTTGTTTCTACTTCCATCCAACACAATGAAGACCACATTATTTATAGGTGATGAATTTTTCCTTGCAATGAATAGGAAGTTAATGGTAGTAAACTTGTCAAATGAATGGCCCAAATGTTACATAAGTTACAAGACGTAAAAATAGAATAATGGGTGAAATGAAGAGTTGGTGGTTACATAAGTTACTAACCACTAATGACCACGTTCTTCCACAATTGATGAGAGTAAAGAGGCACAAATGTAATGTCCACCAATTGACATAAGATGATACGTAATGTGACATATAATATATTTTTATTAATATTAAAATGCACACCAACAATTTGTATTGGTGTTAATTTTGTTGGATGGGGCAATGATGAACAAGGGAAACTAACCGCTGATATTACTATTTTGCAAGCTGGAAAGTGCAACAATGAAGAAGATAATAAAGCTGAAAATTGGACTCTAGTTGCATATAAAATTTCAGCTAGTAGTCAGTCATATACGTTTCCCGACTAGTCGAAGTAATTCTCCAAGACATGAAAAGGGTGATATTGAAAACTTTCAGTTGCATGTCGATCCTAATTTAAATTTATCAACTCAGAATGCTTTTGAACCATTGTTGATAACTGGCAAAAGACAACTGGATCAATGTATGAAGATGATTATTAATAATGCTGCCCATAGTAGTCAAATACTACAAATTGAGTAGTCACATATTGAGGTAAATTGCGGAACTGTTGTCAATATAGGATGACCCACTCCATCCCAGTTAACCTTTACAGGTTTTGAAATTTTATGGGCCTGGTCGGATTGGCCTAGTATTTATGGGCCAGAAAATAGTAAGTCCAACCCACAAATACGTGGGCTATGAGCTGTGCCGGCCCACTTTTTTTAAAAGTATATTTTTTTATAATTTTTAAATCAAATTATAATATAAAAATATTGTGATAAATATCGACAAGACAATATAAAATGGTGTTAGTGTTACTACTTGTTAATCAAATCCACAAATAAAATTATCTTTATAATATTTATTAAGTTTGATTTAAAGTAAAAGTATAAATAGATAAATAGAAATATTAACCTAATTATTTTCTAATGATCATAATAAAACACAAAAAAATATGGCAATATTCCATAGGCTACGGCCTACGTAGTGATTCCATAAAAATTTTAGGAAATTTTATTTTATGTAGTACATATTTTATAAACGTAATTTGTATTTAAATTTTAATATTAAAAACTTAAAATATATTTTGAGTTTGGACTCTTGTTATTTTTAATACTCTATTTTATTTTTATTTTTTAATTAATTTTATTTGGCCCACGGGCCGACCCTACCCATATTTCTCAAGCCTACAAATCAGCAGGCTTATTCAAGTTGAGATATATAAAAAGTCTTTTTCTTAAATGGGCTTCAAAAATCTTAGACCTTCCTTATCAAATCACGAGTTAGGTCAGGCCGGCCAACGGACCTAGCCCATATTAACGGCTCTACTCGTGTTGTTGAATTCTTCACAACATAAGGTTACTTCACCTACATTCGAGTTAGTAATTTATCGCCTACAAAAGAAGTTGATGTAAGTAAGCTAAATGATGAAAACGATCAAGATATTCAGAGACATTCTCAACCAACTTCGTCTATGTTATCCACATATGCAAACAATTCAACCTTGACAAAGATGAGAAAGGAGCAACATGTACAACTACATAATGATTTAATTCAGGTAATTAAGGAGGTTTCTTCCAAGTACAAGACATGGGAAGAATAGGCTGAAGATGAAGAATATCAAAATGATGGTAGTGAAAGAGAAAGCTTACAGGAGATTAGCTCACCAATTTCGGGTAGTAATCTCAACCATAATGCACCTATTTTTGTGCCCAAGAGTAGTGAAAAAATTACAATTATGGTGGATACTTCAATTGATAGCAATCAACACCATAAAGAGTATGGTATAATGACAATCAATAGGTGTAGATAACCATTGATGAATTCATTAAGGCAGCAACCAGATCAAGGGCATTTGGGACAACAAGAAAGTACAATTACAAAGAAGAATGAGTCAGGGGTCTTAGCGTCGGGACTTAGTCCAACTAATGCTTATGCTATTGATTTGGGAGAGAAATTTTTGACGAAGATGAAGAAGACAATATAGTTAGACATATGCTTTGATAAAGTAGTTAGGGATGGTGATTTCTTACCTAGGTAACAAAGAAATGGAAGCAACAAAAACAAAAAGAAGACACATGAAAGAAAACATAGTTGGGATGGTAAAATGACTAGGGAGTTATTTGTTTCAAGGCACCTATCAATGCAACTGGTAAAGCAGAATCATATGACAGTGTCAATAGCATCAAGATCCAATAAATCCAAGAAGAAATGATGAATCATCAATTATTGTTGGATAGCTTTGAAGAAGTAGAAGACAAGAGGAAAATACTTCAGGTTACTTCAGACGGACAATCTATCTTTTTAAATTTATACGTTTTTAAAAGGAAGTTCAAGTTTGAAAACCTAACTTCCTTCTTGACTTTCATATTTTTGCATTATTTAAGCATCCTCATTTATAATAGGGAAAATTACGCGAGTTGGCGAACATCACTAGGTTATTAGTCAATTAGGGTATAGTTTAATTTATTTACTGTCAGTAAATATAGTTTCAGTTTTTATGTCATTAATAATGGGACCCACCACCTCTTTGTATACCGAACTAAAGAAGCCTTCACTGGCTCTTGTATATGATTTTATACAAAATCAAATTTATCTCTCCTATCCTCATTCCCTATTTTTCTCCAAAAATCACTCTTCCACTTTCAATTTGAAATTCGAATTTCACCTTCTCCCTCCAATCGTGTTTTCACTTTTCGCAAGTACCCGCCGAAATTGTGGGTGCATCTTTTTTTTTCGTTTTTCAACAATTGTATATGTATTCTGCTTGTTAGTTTTTTGATTATTTTTTAAAAAAAAATTCCCTCATTACTTATCAGATTATCAGTTTTTCAAAAACAAAATGGATGATTCGACTCCATCTAAGAGGACTGCGAGAGGTACGCTATTGCATATCCAAGTTGTTGACAATCCACCTTCATTTTCAATCGGTTTAACTCAAGATTTTGGAGTCAATGTTGGGTCTATGACAAAATCTATACAAGTTCTAGATGAAAAATCTATTGAAGAATTGAGATCCAAGAAGAAAAAAAAAGGACCCAATTGCACTTCAGAAAGTCATCAACAATGCCAAGGCAAGCGACATTAAAATTGTTGAAGGAGGAAGCAAGAGAAAAGCCAAAGACAGTGATTCAAAGGAGATTGTGTCTGCTTCATCAGATCTGGACAAATCTGAAGAGCATCAAGTATTTGCTTAAAACACAATTGTATCTGAATATTTGTATATTTCGTTAGTTATTTACAAATTTACATAAAGTATATGTATATTTTCTGCTTAAATCATATTTGTATATAAATATCTGTATATTGTATATTTCAAATTCAAATCACATTTTGTATTAGTTTTTTGTATATTTTGTTTNTATTTCGTTAGTTATTTACAAATTTACATAAAGTAGATGTATATTTTCTGCTTAAATCATATTTGTATATAAATATCTGTATATTGTATATATCAAATTCAAATCACATTTTGTATTAGTTTTTTTGTATATTTTGTTTAGTTATATACAAGATTACTTGAAGTCTATATACAATTTCTGCCTAAATCACAATTATATATCGATATTTGTATATACTATTAGTTATATACAAATTGCTTGAAGTTTATGTATATAATTATTAATAAAAAAAATAAACTCATTTTACACGCATTTGCATATGCTCATATACAACTATAACACATATACAAAGTTACTAATTTGCAAATTGATATATATAATTAAATACAATGCATTTATATACAATTCATTTCACAAAATTCCTATATACATTAAACAATACACAAACCTTACACAATTATATATACAAATAGATTACACCAAAAATTAACAAATTACAGCACACCCTTTTTGTCGAATCATACACGATTATTGACATACTAATTTTATATAATTAATTATACATATGCATTGTATAAGAATTTTACACGATTACTTACATATATATAGTAAAATTTACAAAGGGATATTTTTATCAAATTAAAGCACACATTTTTTGTCGAATCATATACACTTCATATATACAAATCGTGTCATTCAATTTTTTGAACAAAAAATTAGAATAGAATTGTTAATATACGATTTATCTAATCTTGTATAAGCAAATAGAAATTTTTATGAATCATTAGAATCAACAAAACAAAAAAAAAAACGTTTCAAAATTTCAATTATATGATATACAAATCAGTTGTATACTTTCTTACAATTCAAAACACGAAGTTTCCTTCAAAGAAACCTTACATGGCATTGAATATACAAAAATAGTGATTAATCCGATGGTTTAGTCGTTTGAGGTTGGTATGGTCTTTCTATCGCTATAGAACTCTTTTTTGGAAAAATATTTGATTTTGGACGTTTAGCTTGAATCATGGGATTATGTAAATTTACTGAATCATATTTAGCGCTCATGTTTCCATTCATTTAAAAAATAAAATATTGTATAAATTTAAAACAAAAAAAATGTTTTATACAAAATTAAAGCTCCATAGCAAACTAAACCATAGCCATGAAATGTAATTATGTAAACTATACCTATGGAGCGTTATTTTAGTAAATCTGTTTGCCATATATAAAATTTTCCCTTTGTAATATCATTATAGAGTATATTACAAACTCTATGATGATCAAGAGATATCTATTCATTAGCAATGACATTACATTATAGAGTATATTACAAACTCTATGATGATCAAAAGACATCTACTCATTAGCAATGGCGAGCAACCTTGCCTAGCATGGGAAATAACATTAAAAAAAAAACAGGGATCGTCAAGTATACCTAGACCTTCAGCCGGACAACCACCAGTGAAGTGATGAATCGGTTTTTAGGAGTGCTTTTGTTCCGTCACATAAAAGAAATTTCGATTAATTTCAAAACTTTACCTAATTCTCAAATAGCAAGCGTAAAAGCAGTTGTTTGAATTTCTTAGCCCAACAGTGTTTTTCCATGCAACGAATAACAAATTAGCTTGTAATAATACTCCAAATAGCTTTGGAAAAACAAAGATTTAGAGTAAAGTTGAACACCAGATTTTTTCTACTTACAAAAAATTGCACAACTTGGCAACTTGATCACAAATACTAAAGAAGCTATCAGAGGACAGACTGCACATGCTAACCTTTTAAATGATCTTAAGAGCACATCTCCACATCGATTTTGAAATAAAAAATTATGATGAAGTCAATGACAAAATCCTACTTTTCTATAGAAATGTATGTGCTACTTAAGTTTTTATTCTTTATATAAACCATTTGGTATCCAAAATTTATGGATTAATTTGAATCGAAATCTCTGATTAACGGTAGAAGAATCTCATCACATTCCTAGGTGGTTAATATGTATAGGCATAATTAGAAAAATCTGATCATTTTTAGTCCAAGACCTTAATGTTTGTGGTATTCTCGGGACGTCTTGGAGATAGTGCAAAATATACATTTATCAGTTGTCTCTGCAAATATGATCAAGCATGGAAGTATAGTTCCATCTACTAGGACTCTTCAGGAATAAAAATATAAGTAAGCACATTCCCCCTCAACTATCTTTTTTTTATCACCGTGGTGTTCGGACTAGTTTTTGTGCACCTCGACTAATTCCACGGAATATATGTCACCTCCCACCAACAACAGATTTGCCCTCGACTATTTCCCTAATAACATTTCAAAAGACCTACTCAAATGATATCATGCATGAAGGGACATGGGACAAATGGTTAGGAGATAATCTAAGTGGCAAAGGACACTAACCAAATGGCTTTAGTGCATGGAAGATGATATACAAGTGGCAAAGGGGACCAAAATACTTTTCTTCTAGTATAGATCGTCACTATGCATATAAAGTGATACATCATCCCCAGTAGGCTGTAGCATATTACGCCAGAAAACTTTGCCAATCATTAGCAATCATTAACTTCTACTTTTCTATAGGTCCTAATTGTTTCTCCTTTTCTCATTTCCTAACTTGGTTTATTCATTTAGTATTTGATTTGTTGTTTCTGCTTTCTACTTCCTCTGAATTCTTTGGAGTTGTTGGATTTGTGTGATAAGAATAATAATTTTAGGTTGGGAATTAAAGGGTACTGGGAATTTTTTTGATAACAAAGAAATTCCTCGTGGATTAGTTCGCCCAACCCTAATTATGCTCACAAATTCAGAACTTAAGGTTCACCTTTTTATTCTGCTCCCACTTAAATACCATGCTTCAGTCAATCACCGTTCAAATTTGTGACCTATACCTAACGTGCAGTACATTTGTTGCATCATTACCACTGAACTAAAGTCCTATTGGCCCTAGAGGGTACTAATGGATCACCTATTATGCAAAAAAGTTATCCACAAACTAAAAAGGCAATTTGCACACAGTAATGATATAGCTGGATTTTTAATAAGAAACATCAAATGTGAAACAATGGAAAGTATTGCTGATTGGGGAAAAGCTGCTTAGAATAAAGATAAAAGATAAATACTGTTCAGAGATAACATTAATGTATGCAGATTGCAGAAAAGCTGCTTAGAATAATATATATATACTGTTCAGAGATAACATTATTCAGCTAGAACTCAAATAATTTCTGATCGAATCATTTTCACTATGCCTCAAATATTCTAATTATACAATAAATCAGGGAAGTACATGCATTGCTTACTACGGAGCAGCGGTAACATTTCAAATCTAGACATCAAACAGCAATCAAAGTGGAAATGAAGGCGTTCTTTGTTACTCATATGATTTTGAAGCAGGGGAAGTATTGTTGCAATTGCACTATTCCCATGGTGAACTGTCAATTTCATCATAATTCAATTGATGCATCTTGGAATGCTAAATATACCATTCTCAACGGTTGTAATCTCGAGCACGCAAATCATTATCAGCTTTCCCAATTGGGGATATTGGGAGAGCTACATCATTTGTTGCACCAGCTCCAGTCTCCATGCCTATTAGAGGATCAGATTCATCTTCTTTGGTCTGTAATCAGTAATATGGAAGTAGAAGTGATGGCATTAGCTGTATGACTAGTCAAGTACTGTTTTATACGTCCGACAATGAAATAAAATGAATCTGATGAAACAAAAGTATCATGTTATACCTGAAGTTGTACTGATGCTTCTGAAGCTTTTTTCTGACCTTCACGAGTGCAATAATATGAATAAAGAACCATTCCCATCATAGCAACAAAGATCCCAAGAATGTTCCTCCAGTTGAATGGGTCATGAAGTAAGATATATCCAAAAGCTAATACTAGACAGGTTTTAAGATGGCCAAGGACTTGGTAGGTGACAGGGGATGTCTTTCCAATCACAAGGAATGTGCTAAAGTTAACAGAGACTGAGATCAAGCAGGACATAGCAATGAAAGTCTGCACTTACAAAAATGAATTAGATCTGGAACCATACCCCATCCATTACTATAGGAGCAGTAAGGACATTGTCCAAGATGGGTTTATAATGCTTACCAGCACTTGTGGCGTATATCTGAAGGCAAATACATTTTGCTGAGTCAAAAACTTATCCAGAAACGGACCGGAGACGAACAAAGTCATGGCTTGATAAGGACAAGATTGATACAACAGTTGTGTTGAAGAAACCTTGAACTTCTTTTGGATGGTATTGGTCATCTGAAAGAAGCGAATTAAGAACTAACTTGAAGAAAAGATGTATGGACCATGACGATATATGGATGTGTGTGTGTGTGTGTGTATAATATATATACATAGGTCAAAATCCATAAATTGTTCAGACAATAATCAACTCACTACAGGAAAAGATCTAGGCATAGATTGGAATCCTACTTTTTGTTTTTGCAGAGGGATTCCCCTGACTTTATATCCACAAAGCATCATCCTTGTTGTTTATATTAGTTACATCCTTGCTTACCATTTAAAAAAATATGTAAAAGAAGGAAATGCAACTCCAAAAGCAGCAGGTATAAAAAGTTCTCATGCCAAGGAGTTGCTTGGCTTTATGACATTGAATCGAGATCAAATAAAGCTAAAATAGTATAGGATATGAAGTTTAAGGTCATCAAAAAAGATATAACAAAGCAAGTTATGTGTTCAAGGTAGGTTACATAGATAACATAAAGATTTTGCATCTCCATATACTTAGAAGCTAAATATGAAAAGTGATAGCATGAAGATGCATCCATCACTAGTTAGCAGTTAAGCTAAAGACCTCTTATGACCCACAAAACTTGCCATATCTGATCCGTATGCAGCTTGAAATATGCAAAAACAGTGCAAACAATGGAAATAAGGAGCCAGCTACTTTAGAAGGATACAATTTGAGCAACACAAGTGGTAAGAACTGCAAGGAGTGACAAGATAGAGCCCAGGAAGTTCAGCTGTAAATCAGTTACAGTTGCAATTCCAACACCCAAAAGAAGGACGCAAAGAGAGAGTTGAATGCTCCGACTGTAATAAAAAAAGGAAATTTCAAGTTAAAGCTCAAATAGAGAAGAAGAATCTTATGAGAACCAAGTCTAGCAAAAAGTTACATAGCAAAGCAAAATCCATTATTGCCAATATAAAAAAATCATCAGTAGATGAAGTACTTGCCCTCAGATCATCTTAAAATAACCAGTTGATTGCTTAGGGAAACATGATTCAGTCTTTACAGGTTTCGCTATGAATCAGTTTGGTTGCCATGGTCTGATTTAACAGTACTGGATCACTATGAATGGATTGGTCAGTGAATCACTTATCTTGGCAGCTAATGTAACTTTAGGAGTTATCCAGTTCATCTTTTAGTCAAAGTTGCAGTGCAAAGGAAAATTAGCAACTCAAAGAGGAAAATGGCATCAATCAAAACACTGATTAACCCAATACAAATGATAAACTAACCTGAATTTCTTGCTGAGGAAAATTGTCTCTAAAAATACAGTGCATGGTATGATTGCAAGCTTCGTCATCTAACACATTAGTGAGAAAGCTTGGAATTTAGGAAATTCATTATGCAGCCATGTTATCTGAAATAGAGATGAAGGGAAAGAACGTACCTGATAAAAACCAACAGAATTGAAACCAAGGCTAAGGTTTAGCAACCCAATTGAAATTCCATTCAGAATACCAAATCCAACTACAGTTCTTGGATCAAAAGGTTTGTGTTCAAATAGCTTCATCCATAGCGCCACATGGAGGGAGCAAAAAGTGACCAGTAGATGCCAGCTCGTCAAAGTTGTAGCTGCCATAGAACAAAATTAATAGAGTACATTATCATCTCATCTCTATCTTGGAAATTATAACAGCCATTAAGCCAACTTGAAAAATCTAGGTAAAAACAGTAGATCTTGATCCTTAAGTGGTTTGAACATGAATTTGCAACCACAAAGTATTATTCCCTGCAGTTTAATAGTTCAAAACTATCTAAACATAGGTCATACCTTTAACTAAGAATCCAATCACAGATTTATCTAAAGACACTAGTATAGAGGGAAGACTAACTTATTCATCCATCGGTGATTAGTACGGACAGTATCATGTCAGGACAACTTTTTATGTCATCAAAACGAAAAACAAGTAAGGAGGGAGAAAAAACAAAAGCATATCCAGCTTCAACATGCCTCCAAATTCTGGCATAGATATGTTATCAAATTAAGAGGATGATTTAAAAATCAGTAAGGAAGCCAAACATAGCTGCTGGAAATGAATCTTAGGCCTAATTTAACCCCAAAAACTAGCTCATGAGGGGAGGATTGTACAAAATAACCACCGACTTGGGACCTTTTCATTCTTCAACAATAGCACAAAAAGCAAAATTTAATCACATATTCACATTTTGATTACGTATTCAATATGACAAGCATCTTGTAAAATGCTGATCCATACAATGACAATTAACTTACCAAAACGAAAACCTAAAGAGCTCATAAGCGCTTTATTGCATATCACAATAGATACTGATGAAACAACAGATAGAGACAAAGCTCCAATGGTGCCAAGCTGAAAGCGCTTGTTCTCACTCATCCTTTCGGCTACAGCTCCTTGCTCCGCTAATTTATCTAGATCGAACAACAAACAAAGATAAACCTCAACATTCCACAGCAACAATCAAATGAAACAAAAAAATCAGTATGTACAAAATCTCACATCTGAAAGAAATACTTCCCAAAAACCAGCAACAAATTTGATCCAACACCACAAATTCTTCACGCTACCATTTTCAAAATTCCGTATAATTACAGATCCAATCAAGTTAACAAGCCTGTATATGTATACTTTGTATGGATTTGAGAAACTTTTCGACTTCAATTTTAGGGTAAAAGGCTGTGCAGTCAGTTCCAACTTTCAACTACAGTTTGGTGCAAAGCGAGTGTATACAGAGAGTTTGATAATTTTGTATTCTGAAAATGTGAGTAAATTATATGTATGCAAATCTCAGTCAAAATCTGAGAAGGGGGACTCTGATGGAAGGGACGTGCTTGCATCTTCAACAAAAAAATAATTAACTCAATTAGTCTCTTAATATTGAAGGTTAGTACGGATTGGTCCTTAAAGTTTAATACTGAACATATAGAGTCCACCAAGTTTGGAATTTCTTGTTACTTTTAATTTGGTCCAACGTTTAATGATGTTTATCCAGTTAAGGAAATTAATTATTCCTTGAGTATTATATGTTAGACCAAATATTTTTTATTTATTTGAAAACTAATGTCTGATCATAAAAATTTTAAATAAGAAGTTGTATTTCAAATTGAAAAGACATTCAAAATCTTATTTTTACTTTCACTCTATTTACAATCAAATAACAATTGTAAAAATTTAAAATAAGCACACCTCAATCTTCTGCTTTAAATTTTTTTAAATATAGTGAAAAAATATTTTTAATAGTATGTTGTAGCTCGTATATGGAAATCTAATCTATGACATTATATAATTATCTATTTTGGGATATTACTTTTTTGGAAAAGATTTAATTGTATGTTTAGGTAAATTAATCAAGTGGGGTGATTTTGATAGTTTTAAAAAATTGAAAGGTACAAATCATATTTAGAAAAAGTACATTTAAATTCTAAGCATAATACATAAATATGTCTTTTAAAAATCGACTTCAGTTGACATCTATGTTCTATAGCTATGTGTGTGCAAGTAGACATTTTAACATGTATAAAATTGAATAAGTATACACACATGTTCGACAGTGCATAATACACTCAAGACGCTACATAGGATATAAAATTGTCATAAGGACGTCACATATGACGAATGTGTCTATTTTAAAACTCACAATTGAAGGATATAGATGTCAATTGAAACTAAATTAAATATCATATTTATGTATTATGTCAATTCTAAATGTTCTTCATAAAGTGTATGACCAAACATATTTCAATTCCAACTCCAACTTTAACGTTATTTTTTAAAAAAATAAAGTGAATTTTTTTCGTGGTCAAAAGTCCACTTAATACATGAAAATTTGCAAATATGAATCTGGAGTCCCTACAATTCTTTTGTTTCAAATAAAAAAAATGATGTAATACATAATTAAATCTTAGGTAATATTATTTTAATTAGCAAGGAAAAAAGGTAATTTTTCTTCATTGGTATTGCAATGAATAGTTTGGAATAAGCATTTTTTGTTCTTGTTGTAATGCAATGACCGTTATGTTAATTCAGACAAAAATTAAAAGAAAGTTACAGCATGTTTGATATCGTTAAAAAGGGTTTATTTTTAAAAGTATTTTCATAAGATAGCTTTTCAAAAAAAGTGCTTTTGAAAAAAAAAATTGACTAATTCATTTAAAAAGTGTTTTGATAAGCAAATTGTGTTTGACTAATTTTTTTAAAAAAATGCTTTAGAGAGTTAAATTACAAAAAAGAACAAGTATCAATGTACTTCTAATATTAAGATTATTTTATAGAAATAAACTATTTAAATTTCTATTCCAAAAGTTTTAATTAATTTTTTATTTTAATTAAATTAAAATGTACCGTTCAAATTTTTAAACAATATTATACATAAATAAATTAATTAAATATTAATATAACATTAACATTATGATTTAAATATAATTAAAATATCAAGCAAACTAAATTTAAAAACTATTCCACAAGTTAAATCACTACATACGAAAAATAATATTGTTTTCTTAAAAAGCATTCTACATAAATTTTATTCTTTCTATTCCTGCAAAAATATGATTATTACCTTTATTTCTAATTCTATAAAATAGTACGTAAAATAATATATAAAATATGAAATAATAATATATAAAATATGGTTTCTGTAAAGTTTGTTCTTTCAATTTACTTTATTCATTGAGACTTTATATGACAAAGAGGCACCATAAATAATAGGGTTTCACTCTTGTCTTATACTACTACATACCTAATTTTGACTCAATTGAATCATGCCGTCCAAATGATAAAAGTTAGAGACAGCAATTATATTTGACTTATCATTTAATTGATCTTTATTTGTTATTATATATGATTTTCTCTTTATTATATCTGGATTTGTAACCTTTTTAATTAAAAAAAATGTTAATTTTGGCATTTCACTAAGGTAAAAAAATAGTTTCCAGAAAATTCATCTGTAAAAACTTGGAATATATCACTGTCAAATAATTAATAGTATTATTTTAAGAAGAAATGGAGAAAACTTCTTTCGAGAGCATACTTCTACTTCTAATGCAGGTTGTTAAAAACATAGACAATAAACCAATGCTTATGATTTACGAATTTGGTACTTAAATGGTAAACTTGGGGATATTTTGTGATCAATGCAATCTTAATTTTTGTTACCTTTCTCTTTCTGATGTGGTTGAAACAGATGTTTTAAAAGGTGGGTGTGTGAAGTGAGACGTTTTACATAGTATGAGATGAGGCATAAGTCTCACGAATTTTAAGAAAAGTATATCTCATGTATCTTCAATTTTATAATTTTATTACTAAGTAAGAGTAATAAACAAATGAATCAGTAATAGTATAGACAAAAATATTACTACAATTATTAGATTTGATAGAGGTAACAACACAAAAATAATAATAGATGAGATAATCTTTAATATGAAATCATTATTCATTTTATCATTGATCTCCACATTTGCTAGTCCTTCCCATCCTCAACAAATTTTTACACTGATTATTATTTATATATTTCAAAAAAAGAAGTATGATAGAAAGTGTAAGAGTGATGACAAAAAATGGAGAGAATTGCCTAAAAACATAGTGTTATGGACTTTTATTATATCAATATCATGATTATTTGAACAAGTATTTATTAGGAAAAAAAGTTTGAAATATATCCAAATTTTTATCGAAATTGTTGTAACAATCTCAAACTTTGTGCAAGATATATTACCCCTGCATTATTTAATAGTGCATTTCAAAGATACATAAGTGTTCAACTGGACAAGTTACTATTTATAACGATACAATATTTATGATGTTCACGTGGTCACCTATATATCTTTAAAATACACTATTAAATAGTGCAGGGGTAATAGGTTTTGCACAAATTTTGAAATTGTTAAGCAATTTCGATCAAAGTTCGGATATATTTTCCTATTTATTATAATGTCAATTTTTATGATTATTGCTTTCTCTATTTATACATATTTTAAAAAATCACTATAACATGAAAACACAAGTGTAAATATCATTACGCTAATAATAAAACAAATATAATTTATTGAAAAAATATTTTAAAATAATAAAAACTAAAAATAATGTTCAGAACTTACTCTTTTACGTTCATGACTTATATATTAAAATAAATTCTAAAGTGGACACACAAATTCTAAGGTATACGCCTTATAGATCACACTCCAAAATATTTTTGATAGGTCTCTAGCCCTGAGATTTGCCCGAAGACTTTGAAAACACTGGTTGAGACACCGATAACTATGAGACCAATGACACTAAATTACAAACTAAAAGGACTCTTTATGTTTAATTGTTAATAAAAAGAACTAAATCAAGTCAATCCATAAACTTAATGGAGCAGCTGTGTTATTTTTATCGCATATCCAGCGCTGATGAACGTGGGTTGCGTTTTTTTTTTTTTCAATTATAAACGCGGAATAGCTGAAAAAGAAAAAGACCCTGGTGTGTTTGATTGATGTTTACGGGAACCATTCTCCTGAAAAAATTAAATTTTTTTTTATAATATAAGTAAAAAAGATATTTTTTTAAAAATATTTTTTTAAAAAATATTATTTCAATATTATTTGTCTCAAGGAGTGACGGATAAAGTGGGGAGTGGGGGTGGGGGTGGGGGAACGGGAGTCTGAGAATAACAAAAATAATCAGAACAAGGAATGCCATTTGTCAAATTTATTTTCTTTATTTAATTTTATAAGTCACGTCAATTTTCTTATTTTAAAAAAAATTATTTTATTGTAAAAAAATTTAACTAGACAAATGTAGAAAAATTGATCATTTAAGGATATGATGTAATGGTTAATAAATGAAATAAGTTGAAAATCATGATGTTTTAAATTTAAATTTTAACTCAAAGTAAATAAAACTGTTACAGTAGGTAATTTCTTTTTATCTATTTATAATAATTATTTTAAATCTATTATTAGTGGGAGATGAAAAATATCACGTGAAATCCGTTAAAAAAGACAAAAAACTGAAAAATGTTTTCTGACCTACCAAACACATTTGAGTAGAAACAATTGAAAAATGACGGAGCGTGAAGGACAAGCACTAGTGGCGCGTGAAGATATTGCTGAACTAAAGCAGCCGCATCCACGCATAATTACCCCCACACGGAAAAAAAAAGATGTTCTCATTCTCATTGTAATCATCGATTGGTTGGTTGAAATTTTTAGTACCAAATTAGCTTCCTTCCATCATGATTATGGACTTCAACATACCCTACTAAGGAATCAGATTTTGTTTAGCTATAGGTATAAGTATGCGAATTTCTCTATCTTCCTTCTTCAAAACTTCAAATTTGGGGTTTTGTGATGTGAATTTTGATACTTCATAGTGAAATTCAATGGGGCATTCCGACGATCTTTGCAACATAGAAGGGAACGGAGATGGGAGAAGTAATAACGGTGCTTCTGGTGCTCCGTCAACATCAGCGGCGACTAGCTCTGCTTACAAGTTGTTCGGCCGGGAAACCTCTTTCCACCAGATGATGGGCGGCGGAAAAGGTAAATTCCTCTATTTTTTTTCCTTATTTCGTCTCATAGAGATCAGCTGGCAGAACTCCGCTCTCCGGTTTAACTGTTACGCCAAGTTTCATAGAAATGAAGCTGATATTTTGTCTGAAAATATGACCATATAACCTCGATTAAATATGAATTCTGAGTTTTAAGTTTGTGATTTTATGTTAGGATAGCAATTATAATGTATTGATCCAAGGACTAAGACTAGGAAGCGTGTAAAGTGAAAAACTATGCCTGTATATGATTCTCTTTTGTGCTCATGCTGGAAATGCCTGGGACTGTGGCCCTGCGGCTTTATGGTTGAACTTTCTGATTTTATTCATGGCGGTATAGAGCTTAACAACTCATGTTATTACTGGTTGAATCACTTTTTTATGCGTATTTCTCTCTTGCCTTGTATGAGGGATGTGTTCTAAAAATAGATTTTGGTAGTAGAGCTCAATCATTATATGAATCAAAGATGGCTCTCTAATGACGGCTTAGTTATATTTCTTGACAATCTCCACATATGTTAGCTTCATTACCTCCTCTACTTCCTCTTTGAGTGCAGTAGCTTTCTCAATGCAATTGCTAAATGGTTTACATTTTCCTTAAGTTGTGTCTTTTGCAAATTTGTTCTTGTTGCTTGATGACTTTTTTGTGACTGACTTGTTATTTCACTTGGTATAAGCTGCTGACGTTATATTGTGGAGGCGGAGGCGTGTCTCTTTTGGCATCATTGTTGCTGCTACAGTCGCATGGATCATCTTTGAGTATTCAGAATTACCTTTCTTGTCAGTTTCTTCTGATGTTTTACTGATTCTGATAGTTCTGCTCTTTCTCCGTGCGAACTATGCAGCCTTCAGGAAGAAGTATTATTCCCATACTCATTTCACTTATTTGCTCAGATATTTGTCTCCTTCTGTGTTTCGTTCTCCTATGGAGAAGTTCAACTGATATTTCTTTTTTCTATCTTCGACAGACAACTCCCAGCATTACCAGAGTTAGTCTTGTCAGAAGAAATGGTTAATAATGCTGCAGCATCATTTCGGGTCAAAATTAATTATATGCTTCTCATGGCTCATGATATCACTCTTGGCAAAGATTTCAAACTCTTCTTCAAGGTTAGTGCTCGTTAAGCGTGAGGATGTGATTCCTTATCCAAAAACAACAAAAAAAGGGCCAAAAACATAGGGGTGTGATTAATGCTGGACATTGTGCATCCGACTACAATAAATTAAACTAAATCATGAGCTCTGAAAAAACGTAAACAATGATCTCGAATTAGGTATTTAAGTGTTTTTCCCAAGTGCATAAACTGAAGAGAGAAAATTAGAATTGACCTGGAATCATGTTGAGAAAGGGAAAAAGTCATTGTTGTTATGTAATGTTTTAACTTTCAAGATAACAGAGTGGAGAATATCTAGTAACTCTGTGACATCGGTTGCAGATGACCAGTAATGTATTGTTTTCATTCAACAATTATAAGGTGCTTATGAATCTCGATGTTTGTAGTTTGATTTATTTCATAGTGAGTAGTAAGTATTACCTGGAGACTGGGGAATTTGTGGAGCGTAATTTGTGCCTTTAGGCCCACAACTGACTTCATCTCCTTTCTGGCTTACGTGCAATAAATTATCCAGCTTGACTAGCAATTGATGATGTTACAGTAATCTACTTCCATAGATTACAGCTTAACTTATGGGTTGTAGTTATCATATCTTGAATATTGCGTCCTACTTTATTCTTAGGATACAAGTGTTGGTTATAGTTTTGACTAATTGTCATTTGCATAGAACTGAGCTGGCCAATTTTTGACATGTTTGCAGGTAGTTATTGTTCTGTGGCTTCTATCTGTCATAGGAAGCGTAATATCTTTCTTCACACTTGCATATATTGGTATGTGCCTATTTCATTACATTATATGATGTAACTTGATGAATCTTTATAGATATATGTGTTCAATGAATTTATCCTTCCCTATTTATTTCTTGTTGTACTTTACTGAGTTTCCTTGGTCCCTTGTTTGACTGAGCACCCTTGTTCCAATTTAGTAAGGACAAACAAGAGAAACAGATTTGAATATATTACTTTAGTATTAAACTTATGAATCATACTATGGAAAAGAGCAATAAAGTACAAACATCGGGTAAATTTACTATGGAGACTCTATTTTGCTAACAAGATTTACAGAAATTTATTGTAAACAGCAGAATGGTTTCATATTCGTTTACATAGAGAAAATATACGATGAAGTAAGAATGTTCTTTGCTGGGTCTTTGAGACAAAACAATGTACATATCAAAAGTAACATGTAAAAAGAAAAAGAAAGTATACACATAATAAGTATGAATACTGTAACGCAGTAACGGATATGTAAGAAGGAGGGGTTACATGTTTGAGAACAGTTGGAGCCTTGGAGGAGATTTAAAAAGTCTCTTATACACATGAGCCTACGTTGGGAGTTTTGTTGAGCTTGTATTTAGTTATGAATGAGATAATCAAATACTCAATAGTACGAAGAGTGAAGATTTAAGGTGCATGCTATTTGGGGATGACATTGTATTAATTGACGCAATTAGTCAAGGAGTCGACCAAAAGTTGAAAGCATAACGAGCATTACGACAGAGGGTAATGATTTTAATGATAAGTAAAAATAAGACAAAGTATAAGTAGTAAATTTAGCTTCCATAAGAAGATTGGTGCCTAAAACTAGTCAATTAAGATATTTAGGCTCAATCTCTTCTAAGAATGACATGCTTGAAGAACTAACATAAATTCAATGGTCCTACTCTAAGTGGAATAAGTGATTGATGGACCCGGATGATTGGCTATGGAAGGGAAAGGGATTGGAATTTTCTTGGTAAAACCCTTCTGCAAAACTTTATTGAATTGAGAGGATACAATATTTTTATGCTTATCGGTTTGGATTCCTAGAGCTCGTAGGAAAGTATGCTCTCTCACTTCACTAGCAGTAAGAAGAGAGATTCTTTTAGCGGAAAACTTGAAGAAGAAGATGATTACGTATGTGAACTTTGTGCTACATATGCAAAGACTAGGGAGAATATCTTGATCATTTACAGTTGAACTGTCCGACCGTAGACTAGTTATGATAGACTATACTGAAAAATTTCAGAATATTGTTGTCAATGCTACCTGTAGTTGTGGATGTGTTGTTCAATTAGGTATCGAGCCAATGGGAAAAGAAGGCAAAGACATTGAGATGTAGCTGGCCTTTTTGTGGCTTATAGAAGGAGAGAGAAATAAGAGAGCTTTTGAATGAGTTGAGAACACTTTGGTACAAATGAGAGCATGTCTTTTGTTTCTAGTCAATTTTTGTGAGTGCCATGAGGTCCCAGTCAGTTTAGATGATTTGGTAGTCTTTTATACTCTATAGAAGGGAAAAGGGTCAAAATACTCCTCAACTTTGGTTTATTGTTTGACTTTACCCTCTCTGTTAAAATGAAGTTAAATTTACCCCTTCCGTTACTAATTTCACCAAAATTACCCCTCATTAAACGGAATCCCCAAAATTGACCCAAATTACCCAAACTTTTTTTAAAAACCTTATTCCCTATTTTTAAACCAATTGCCCGACCTGTCCCGACCCCTCTAGAGGATAACCCGATTCCCTATTCTTCAGCTTCTCTGGAGAGTATGCTAGGAGAGGGAGAAAAGGTGACTGCAGTTGAGCAAAAGCTTTCTACTCCTCCAGGGAGTGCGCACGGAGAGGGAAAGAAAGTGACTGTGGTCAATCAAAAACCATCCGCTCCTCCAGGGAGTATGTTAGGACAGGGAAAGAAGTTGAATGTGGTCGATCAAAGACCTTCTTCCAAGGTTTACTCTCTTGAACCCTCAGAAATGATGAAGAAAAAGGCACCGCTGCCACCAGAGAGTGTTCACTCTCTGAAATTGGATTCCTCATGTTACAAGATGCCAGAGACAGAAGAAAATGAAAATCTGTTTTGGCAAAGCATTCTCTTCCTGTGCAGAGAGCTCAAAATGGTAAAATTCTTCATCTAAGATCTTAGGAGGTGTAGATGCGGGAGTCAGAAAAGTCGGTGCTGTTAATTCTAGAAAACAAAAAATTGTGTCTAAAGTATCTGCAGAGAAGTCTTTGAAGATCCCAACCGGGTTATCCTCTAGAGGGGTCGGGGCATTGGGTTAAAAATAGGGAATTGGTTTTTTTTTTTTTAAATTCGGGTAATTTGGGTCAATTTTGGGGATTCCATTTACTGAGGGGTAGTTTTGGTGAAATTAGTAACGGGAGGGGTAAATTTAACTTCATTTTAACGGCGAGGGTAAAGTCAAACAATAAACCAAAGTTGAGGGGTATTTTTGACCCTTTTCCCTTTACAGAATCATATTTTGTGCAAGTGTTTTTACTTTTTGTATCAACCCTTGTAAACCGGTGATTTTCCTCATCACATTGATAAAATCTTTACTTCGTCAGAAAAAAAGAAGAAGAAAATGAAGATGCTATATAGCAGTAAAATAAGATGGTTGAAAATGGAGGGGTAGTACATAATGATATGTGATTGAAAATAGTTATCTGTTCCTCAAAAAAAATGATATGTGATTGAAGATACCTAATGAAGTGAAATGTAGATCTTATGACTATTGTGAAACCAGCAATGTTATATGAGAGTGGATGCTTATTTATTTCATTTTTTATTTTTTTTGAAATCGGTGGTATCCATGCTAGTTGCTCGCATCGCGACTAATCCATCGGATATCTACTATTTCCATTAGCATGAATATTGGGTAACAGTAACACCTTCCACCCAAGTTTAGATATGAAAGAATTCACTTACTAGCCAAAGTTACCAGTTTCCGGAAAAAAAAAAAAATTACTTACTAGCCTCTGGTAGGATTTAGACCTTGGTTAGGTGTAGTCTATTCCAGTTTCATTGATTGTTTGGCCACACTTTTGGTTATTGTTGTTAGTACCAAGCATATCTTTAAATGAAGATATTGCATGCTCCTTGATTCAAATATCTTCATGTAGAGATTATTTTGATTCGTCTTAATAGATTAATTAATCTCTAATATTAAAATAAACAGTTTTGAATAGAGTGAAATGGATATAAAAGATTTATATAGTTGACCCTGATTAGTCTGGGATCACAGTTGTTTGATTGACTTTATTCTATTGAGGCTTAGATTATATTGTAGTTGATAAGAAAATCTCAAGTTTGCATGAATAAAATCGTTAAGATTTTATGCACTGGCCTTCCTGTGAAACCAATGAATATCGTCTAAAATTGGGTGGGAGTGACCAAATGGAATGGTATATGCTTAAAAAGCGATGCACTTCTTTATCAAATGATTTCATTGCACTATGCAGCTATTTTTACTGGTTTCATAATTCATCACAGGAACGATAATATTCATTAACTCCATAACTGGCCAAAAAATTCAAGCAAAAAATTTCATGTTTATATATCTACTAAACTAATGGAAGAAAGCACATATATTTTGAGAGGGAGCCAGAATTTCCGCAACCCGCACACATTCCTTGAAAAAAGTTTCAACACACCCTGCCCCACCCCGCCCCCGCATAATGCCAGACCCACCCCGTCCTGCCCCTGCATAATGCCAGACCCACCCCGCCCCACATAAGGCAAAACCCACTCCGCCCTAATTTCACTGCCCTATGCTGCTATTTTTACTGGTTTCATGTCCATCCTAGTTGATCACTGTGAGCAGGTCTGATGACCTCATGCAGATGATATAGTTCCACCACAATAAACATCCTCTCAGTTGGTTGGCCCCATTTCTGCAAAGACTGTTCATTGCATTTGTTTGGTTCTTCATATTTCCCAAAGTTCAACAACAATTTGCATCTTCCATGATTTGAACTGTGTTTTTCTACACCACGGTCAGGTTGCAATTTTGATGTGTTTTTGCCTTCACAATTCGTCACAGGAACGATAATATTCATTACTGTGCCTGCCTTGTATAATAAATTTGAAGACCAAGTTGATCGATATGCTGGAAAGATCCACAGGCAATTTTCAAGGCACTACAAAATAGTGGATGAGAGCATTAGCAGGCTGCCCCGGAGTATCTCCAAGGACAAAGAACTATAGAGTCTTCTTTTACCAAGTAGGAGCATGTTGATTTGCATGAGACAAACCTTTTAGGTGTGCATTCCTTTGATCCTGAGTCTCCTTTTCCATAGAATGAGGATGATCTGGAAATCTTTCCTGTTTCCAAACTTCAAGTTTGGATTTTCAGAATTAAGCTAACAATGGCAATTGTCACCGACTCTCACATCTACGCTGTCCTTGTGGCAGGTGTTACATAGTACAGATTTTTGTAAACATCTTGTATTTTTTGTGTGTGTTGTTGTTAATGTTAACATCTCGGATAGATAACTCTTTTTTTACAAGTTTAACAAGCACTTCAAAAAATGAATTGCCTGTTTCTCCTTCTTGCTTATTGCCTGCTTCTCTTCTTCTTCATATCCACTTCAATGTCTATTTTCATATCGCAACCAAGCATGAATTTCAAATGATATAAGTTCTGTCACGTTATTCTCACACGAGTACTAAATTGAAGTATGAACTACATAGCTCAAACTTAACACACAGAATCTTGAAGTATAAGTTGTTGAGTTCATACTTAATGACACAAATTCATGAATGTATGTATTGTTTAGTCATCCAAATCCTAAGAAAACTAAATTGAAGTATGAACTACTACTGTTGTTGCTTTCTTATTATACCCATTTTTTTCAACTAAATTGAAGTATGAACTGCTGTTGCTTTCTTATACTCATTATTCTGTCTGTTTCTCTAATTGCCAGAAGTTGAAATCACAATAAATGAACTGAAGCTTGAAGTTTGAATTTGCACAATGTCTCCGAAGCATGAATTGAAAAATTATACTTCAGGACGATAAAGCTAAAATCCTGAAGTAAATTTTAAAAACTGAACTTAAGGACACAATGTTTTGAACCAAAAAACTAAACTTAAGGTAGAATCTACTTCAACTTTGAACCAAGAATTGAACTTATGGAACACTGTTCTAAAGTTTGAGGAAGCGTAGAAGCAGCAGCAACAATATTTGTCTGCTTTTTAAGCAGTGTTTATACATTAAATAATTTTCAAACACTGGCTTAGACTTAAAACAACAATCCTAAAAGTCGCTATTTGGTGCCATAAGTTGGATGAGCAATTTATGTCTTTGGCTTATAAGCACTTGACTAATATGCACTTTTTGTGTTTATCAAGCGTGTAGACGCCAAACAATACTTACAAGTTAGTTTAACCAACTTATAAGTTTGAAAGGATCAGTGTAAGTGTTTTATTGATCTTATTCACTTGCTTTGCCTATAGAAGCAAATTATTCGAATGAAAGGCAAACACAAAAGAAAGATATGGAAGAAGAAAATGTACCAAAGCAATTATAAAGAAGGATAACATGATGACATGAAGTTGCCCTAATTCTGCTTACACAATGAATTAGGTACTACTAATAGACAAATCTATGTGATATTCAAGTGACCTTCAAATCCATAAATGGCCACTAATCAAATATCTCTAAAATTGTAAAAAAAATAAAAATTACTAATAGGCCTAAGCGGGTGCAAACCAGCCACCACAGCAATAGAGCCAAACTCCCCACCATGAGGGAGTTTTCTCCCAAACCTACTCACCCCTTTCATGCCATATACAAATTACAAGTTGAAAACCCCTCAATTTGTGCTTATAGTAAATTAATTAATTAAAATTGAGCCCCTTCAAAAGTTTGTCCAAATTGCCAATTAGTTGGTGCAGCATTGTTGCTAATGAGTGTCCTTCCATCACTTGTAGTGACTTGAAATGAAAGACTTTGACCATTTAGATTAGAATTGCTTTGCCAATTTTGGCCCCAATTTCTTGACATTGCTTGCCATCCAGTATTAGACCCTTTAATTGAAACTGATTGAATATCACCAGCACCTCCAACATTTGTCACTAAAACCAAGTTGAAAAATGAGTGTCCATTTACTGTAAACCTTATTCCTCCTTTTCTCATACAGGGCACCCTGTAAACAAAATTCACATATTAGTACATGTTCAACTGAACTCATTACTTTTTATAAATAATGTACTCATATAATAATTAGATCATACTAAAGTTTACCTTCGAAAAGATACAGGGACGATACCGGCTTGGTATTTAGCAATTTGCAAGAAAGCAGGTTGTGCTAAATCAAAATGTTGGAGAGGAGGATTGCACCAACCACCATTATTGTTAGGCAGAGACGGGTTCGGAGGACAAAAATTAGTTGCAGTGACTGTAATAGTCCCTTGGAGACACCATTGAGCTGCATTGTTGCAAGTGAGCTCATAACAAGCACCACAAGTTAAACCATTGTTGAATAGTGCTGTACTTAGTGCTGCAGTGTTAGTTCCATATCCTTGGCTATACAAATTTCCATATCCACAAGCCCCCCCTGCATTTGGACAACCATATATGTTATTATACTATAACAAGTTTAACTTTTATATGCTGACAACATTCATATTAGTAATTTTGAAAATATGACATGTTACCAGTTAAAACAAGTCAAAAGTCCACTAGTAATGTACAAAATCTATACACTTTCTATGTATACAAGTTAATTTTGTTAATAATTAATGTATAGTTAACTTGATTTTAATGTGAAAAACTATATGGAAAGCAGGAGCGGCTCAATCGTCTTAGCCCCCAAATTTGAGGGCCTCATTTTCTAAAAAATAATAGGTTATAAATATATATATTTTAAAAATATTGAGTATTATTTGTAAAAGAAGTAATATAAGTTAAACAAATCTTGAATACTATATCTCAAGAAAGATTAAATAATTGGCTATAATAAACTTCACAAAAATATATATAGTAGAATTTAAGGCCTCTATTTGGATTTTGCTTTAGACCACTCATGTGTTTGAGCTGCTCAGATAGAAAGTAAGAAAGTACAAGTGGATATACATACCCATTGTGCCAGAGGCATCACCCCCTCCATAGAAAGTGGCATGAGCAGTTTGCCATCCTCCAAAATCAGCAAAAGTAGAATAGAAGCAAAAGCTTAAAAAGAAGAAAACAAGTGGAAGTGAAGCCATTGAGTAAATTAAAACTAAGGAGAGGATAAGAGATGAGTGGGAATTGATATGAGCTAAGGGTTATGGACAAAGTTCTATTTATACAGAAAAAAAAATAGAAGCTGAATTTTAGGCATAAGATATGGTAATTAATTCTACTAGAAAGTGACAAGTTTAAAGTGCTCACGTCTTGAAAGAAAGAGTATTTAGATCAATCTGAGTTGTGGTACAGTAGTGAAACTGCTTCACACTTACTAGAAGATTTCGGATTCGACCCTAAATACGGAGATAATCTTGTTGGGAGCGCCACCCCTGAATGAGCCCTGAAGTGTGCAATTGTCAGAGTTCCAATGCAGACTCTGGACACCGAGTAAGAAACCAAAAAAGAAAGAAAGAGAATAAGACCAACATGAGTTGTGGTGCAGTTGGTGGGATTGCTTCACCCTTAACCAGAGATCTTGATATGAGTCCTGAATATGAAGAAAATCTTATTGGGAGCGTCACCCTCAAATAGACCATGTCGTGCATGATTTGAATTTAGTTAGAGTTCCAATCCAGATACCGTGTGAGAAACCACAAAAGAAAGAAAGAAAGAGTATTAGAACCATTTGTTTTTTTAAGTCATAAAATAAAACAACTACCAAAACGCACATGCAATTGTTCCACTTGAGATTTGATTGACCCTACTTAGCACATGCAATATTTCTCAACCCTATTTCTACGCTTTCCTTTCATTCATTCATTTGTTTTCATCTCTTATTTCCCCTAAAAAGTTGCGCCACTCAAGTAGGTGACAACGTAGGAAGTTGGAAGCTTGCTTCAACAAACTTTTTAATTGTAACTAACTATTCTACTACCATAGAACAAGCCTTTTTTTTAAGGGTGGCTAAGGCTAGTTTTACCAAATATATAAAAAGGGAATCTCAAAAAGAAAGTATAAGTAAGTCGGTTTAGGTCTTATTTTATTAATCCTAATGAGGCAAAAACATATTATGAGTTTTGGAAGAATGAGTGTATTATAACTACTATTAGAAAAAGGTGGATCTAAGATATAAATTTGACATGTTAGGCGTGGTGACTAAAGCCAGTTTTTATTGATAAATAAAAAAGGAACCTCAAAGAAAAGAGTACAAGTAAGGTGAATTCTCACGAGGCAGAGATGTATTCAAGATTTTGAAGGAATATTAGGTCGGTCTATTACGAAAATACTCTATCTATCTCTAATTACTTGTCCATTTTTTACTTGGCACGTCTATTAAAAAAAATTGACATAGATTTTACCATTTTACCTCTATTAATTGATAGAATTCCAAAATCAATTTACTCATTAAAGATGTTCTACCTTTTTCAAAAGGCCAAACACATATAGAGCCCCTTTAACTTGTCCACATTTTTCATTTTGACACTTTATCTTAGCTTTGTTCCATTTTAACCCTTGAACTCCATTTTTTATGTTCCATTTTAACACGAAATACTATTTTTATGATTCATTTATTTTTATATATATTCTTCAATTGCAACTTCTTATTTTAAATCGACATGTGTCATTTATTTTAGTTAAAAAATAACAAAAAATAATTCTTTTTAAAAAATAATAATTTCTTTTTAAGAGTGTTATGTATTTTTGTGTGAAAAATAACCGACGAAATTGTGTTGGTTTTCTTTCTTCACCGACAACCTAACAAAGTCAGTCGAGTTTTAACATTGTTTAGTAGTGTTATTAGCAATGAACAAGAGTCATTTTTTAGTAGTGTTATTAACAAAGTCAGTCGAGTCTTTTTGAAGATGGGTTTTTTTATTCGTATTGATTTATATTAAAAATTAAAAGTGAGTATTTGCTTTAAATTTAGATAGCCTAGATGATAAGAAAAAATAAATAAGTAGTGTTATTTAATTTAATTGAATGTTTAAGAAAGAAAATCAAAAAACTTTCGTCAATTTATTTTCATGCAAAAATATAGAGAAATATCAAAAAATAATATTATTGTTTGAAAATTTTTATGTTCGTTCGCTCGCGAATGTTTAATTTTTTTAATTAACAGGCACACATCTATTTTTTTAAAAATAAGAAATTGTAATTGAAGAACATAAAACAAATCATAAAAATTAGTATAAGTGTTTAAATGGTACAGAAAAAATAGAGTTTAAGGGTTAAAATGGAATAAAGCTAAGTTGGAGTGCCAAAATGAAAAATGAGGGCAAGTTTGAGGGGCTGTATATGTGTTTGGCCTTTTCAAAAGCATTAACTGTTTAAATAAATTGATGGTATAATAAATTAAAAAATATTGTCTTTTCTTGATTCGTCAAAAATGACAGGTAAAAAGTCAAAATTGGACAAGTAAAAATGGACAGAGGGAGTATAGATATAAGATATAACTTTGACCCATTTGACTTAGGTTCTTATAATTACTATATCCGTTAAAAGTTTTAAAATTACATATCCAAAAGTAATTCTTATCTATTTAAATGGTATTTTTTTGTATAGCTATATTTCGTGTCGAAATGTATTAAGAGCGGTTGTACATATTGACAATATGCTATATCATTCAGTACTACAAGCTAGTTTTAATATACATATTTAATTTAATTATGTAAAAAAAATTATAGTGCTAAAAAATAGGATATTTTTTTAATGTGACAAACTTGAAAGTCTTGAAAGATTAAAGAAAATAAATAAATATAAAATAAAATAATAATAGCTAAAACGCCAAAAATGCTCAACAATCCCTTAGAAATGTGTAACCCAATTTTAGAAAGAAAAAAAATAAGATTTAAACTCAAGACTCTTACCTAGAATGGTGCACCTAATCATCATCTCATTATATGATACTTTAAGCATGAATTCACATATTTATTACTCCCTCCGTCCACAATTGTTTATCAAGGTAAGGTCATACACACCCCTCAAGGAAAATTTAATACAAGGTATAATTTGACTAATATAACCCTACTATATCAAGAATACCAAAAGTCCATATAACTGTCACGACCCAAGCCTAGGGCCTAGACGTGACATGGCGAATGAGGAACCCGAAGGAACCCCAAACAAGCCTCTCAAACTTGTCATCACACTTCATTGGTCGCGGAAGCACATTCAACAATAATTAACGGGAAATAGGGACTAAGGGCAAACCATTTCAAAATGACATCATAGAACAAGAGTCAAGCTCAATTACAAAATTCTTGTCCAACGCACACCTCTACATACATAGATAGGACGGGGGCCATGACATACTACCGGCTCCCCTCATAGTCAAAATACAATTGCAAGCTAAAGTCTCAAAACATAGGAGTAGGAAACATAACATAGCCCTCGAATCATTGAGGACTCACCAACAAACTCGGATAAGCACCGTACTAGCCACGTGAATGGAGAGAAGGATCAAGAGTAGCTCCGGTCCCTACATGGTGACATCATGTAGGCAAAATATGCGTTAGTACTTGGAATGTACTAAGTATGCGGGGTGCAACACAACAATAGACAAGGACACAATCGAAATACAAGAAATAGTTTCATAGGCATTATGAATAACAATATGAGGATGCATGATCAAAGTGAAGTCAAAACATGTTTAAGTAAATCTATACTAATAGTAGATATCATATGTGTATGCATGATCCAACCAATCTATAACCCCAACTTAGGATGGGGGATGCCGTTCACACCCGGACACCCTGGTGGCAAGGTATAAACCCCTCACATGGTTGATGTTGGTCACACCCCAAGCATCCTAGGTGGTGAGATATAAACCTCTCACATGGTTGATGTTGGTCACACCCCAAGCATCCTAGGTGGTGAGATATAAACCTCTCACATGGTTGATGTTGGTCACACCCCAAGCATCCTAGGTGGTGAGATATAAACCTCTCACATGGTTGTTGTTGGTCACACCCCAAGCATCCTAGGTGGTGAGATATAAACCTCTCACATGGTTGTCCGGTTCTTTTCCCCCGGACCGGGCATGGTCATGCAACACTTTATATAGGAAATTCCCATTAGGCTCTAATGCAATCTCACGTATGGAATGAACATATACACAAGCTTAGTTTGTCATCAACACATCTCTGGATTGCCATACATCTCATAACTCAAGCTTTAAAGCATCGATTCATCAATTCTCCATAGTTGGACATTTTGTCAAACACCTTGAAGGCATGTAATGGAATCAAAGAGCATGGAAAATAGGGTAGTAATTATGCAGCCAAACCAGTGAACAACCTACAACAACACCTTTTAACACCCACAATACCACATGAAAATCTCCACATCCATTCCAAATTTAGATTCAAGTTCTAGAGTCACAACATGCTCAAAACAATCACTTTTCATGTTTAAAATTCAATGTGCAGGAAATTATTACAAAGAACAAGACTAATTTATGAATCTTAACTTAAACCATGAATTAGTGAGTAGAATAGAGTCTAGGCACTATGGGTGGAAGGACCCATGAGTTCAACACCACATACCTTGAGTTCTTATGAAGGTCTTGAGAGTGTCTTCAATGGAAGCTTGGAACTTGGAGCAAGAGTCTCTTCAATCTTGAGGAAGGTTTTGGATTAGGGTTCTTGAGAGAACTTGAGAGAAAATGTGTCTAAGTATGGGAGAGGTGTTTTGGGAAATGTTTTAGAGATGGGAATTGAACTAATGGTATATAGGAAATAACATATGCCCTTTGGAAAAATGGTCCAACACTTAGAAAAAAAAATGAGGCGGGTGAACAGTAAAAACGCTCACTGGAAATTGCATTTCCTGCCGGACAGATTTTACGAAAATGGGCATAACTTCTTCGTCCGAACTCCGAATGAGGTGAAACGAAGTGCGTTAGGTAGCTAACTCAAAGGGCTTTCCATGGATATGTTATGGGCCACCCAATTATTTGTGTGCTAGGAGATATGACCCTCCAAAGTAGACCCTCGAAAAAGGCTTCACTTGGAAATTTTGGATTTTGATACGGTTGCTCTAAAATTTGGGTTAGACCCATTTTCCACTCAATTTGACCCCCTAAACAAGAATATGAAGTCAGATTTTTGAAAAACGAAATGGAATTTTTTTTTATATAGCTAAACAAGTTTCCGGTAACTTCCGAAGCACATTTTAAGAACTTTTTGAGTCATTTCAATAACTTTTCAATTGAACTACACTATCATTAAGGGCATAATTGGAAAAAAGTGACTAATTATTTCTTGATTGTTTAAATTGACAATTAATCTTGGACATCTATTTTTAGTATACCTGCCAAACAATTGTGGACGGAGGGAGTACTATATATGATCTCGGGAGGGAAGGATGGGTCACATAAACTAAACTCTGGGAATAACCCCGTTGATATATCCCATTAATGTGGTAACAAGATAACAAACCTCTACTAATTAATGAAGTTCTTAACTACTTTACATTCCCTAAGACAATACTCCCCATGTCCCTAATTACTTGTCCATTTTTGAATTGACACGCTTATTAAGAAAATAATAATTGACATAGTGAGTTTACCATTTCACCCCTATTAATTATGAATTGGATGAATTAAAAACTTAAGATTTCATTTTTCAAAGTAATTAATTTAGGGTATAATAGGTAAAAAAAATTTTGTCCTTTCTTAATTTGTCAAAATGGACTAATTAGGGACAACTAAAAAAGGAAATATGGACAAGTAATTAGGGATAGAGGGGGAGTAGTTTGTAATGAATAGTATTTCCTCCGTCCAACAATAGTTGTCAATTATATTATTTTGGGATATTCAATAATATTTGTCCACTTTATGAAATTAATGGATAATTTTTTACACTTAGTTCCTATTTATCCTCATAATTAATTATAGTCATTTATCTATTACATTTTTCAAGATATTATATACTATTATATTCAAAGTGTGATTTAGTAAAATTATCATTTTATTTTACTTTCTTAAGAAGTGTGCAAAACTAATAGTGATAAATATAGTTGAGTAGAAAAAGTATATCATACACCAAACAATTTATCTAATATGAACTAGTGTACTCTTGCTTTATAGTGTGAACAAATGATAGAAAGTCGTCTGTCCGTACTAAAAGAAATGTAAGGGTGATTGTGCCTACATTTGGTCAAAGGTTGTTTAAAGACCACAAAAGTGTTTTAAGGGGATGGGTGAAAATCAAAGATGAATTTTTTCTAAATATTGGAGCCATGCTTTTATATTGCATGTGGACACTTGGGTCATGCATTAAGTAAGCTTTGAGATCCGCTTCCTAAAAAAAAAAGGTTTGAACTCATAGAACACATTGTAGATGGTAAGATGGGTTCGATTTTAGTTAAGATTTTTGAGATTATTTTATTTTAAATTTTAATTTATAGCTCTATAAAAGATATTATATTTCTCTAGGAAGCATCTTGAATATCTCATAACTATTGAATATTTATAAAGAGATTATGAAAACATCATATATTGTCTTTCTCAAATTCTTGAATATTCCTAAAGATCAAAATATGTCACTCTTCTTGGAAATTGAACTTTTTGATAATCAAAGACTTTAACAAAAACCCACAAAATCTCTCATTGATATTAAGTTCAAATCATCCTAGTTCGAAAAATACGCCACTAACGTAGGGTGTGTATCGATCGGTTCAGTTTTAAATATTATCGGTTCGGTTTATTGATTTTCAGTTTTTAAATATGCTACATTGATAACCAAATCAATAAGATATTTGTTATCGATTTTTGGTCTTTAACGGTTCGGTTTTCGGTTTAACCAATAAGAGAATGCTTTCAAAACAAAAATATGACTTGTCCAACGATTTGACTTGAAATAAAAAAAGAGAGAAATCAAATTACTCATTGAGTGCAACAATTCTGCTTAGTGTAGCAAAAGTATAACAAATACTCACAATTCACTATCCTAGCCGTTGCCTAATCCTTGCCGTCATCGTTGCAAACCCTAGCCGTCACCATTCTCAGTTCTTTAGATTTTGACGTCGTGAACCTAAAGAATAAAGTAATACTAAAACTTAAAGGGTAAATGCAAAAAGCAGAGTTAAATAATATCAATTGTGTAGGGTCCTTATAGTTATAGTCTAATATAGTGATTACATTAATATTTTTTGTTTGATATTTATGTATGACTAAAAATTAAAATACTAAATTATTATATTCTTAATGAGTTATCGGTTAACCCAATAACTCAATATTAAAAAATCAATATCGAACCGATAATCCAATAATTTTTATTTATAAATCCATTAAATAACCGTTACCCCAATAATTCAATAATTTTTTTTTATAAAATTACTAAATAACTGCTAACCTAATAAGCCAATAACGATAAACCAATAACGTTTTTTTTTGTTCGATTTATCTGTCAATTTGGTTTTCGTACACCCCTCATTAACACTCTCGAATCATGGAGAAATTTTAGGAGAAAAGAATCAACAAATAAACAGATTTGTACCATAATATTTATCAATAAAATTATAATTCTTCATAAATTTTGTGATTATTACTATTTTTTATCACATTAAAATTTATTACAAACAACACATTCTTTTTTCTTCTTCTTTTCACTTTGTATAAACATAAGTTATGTCTAATTATTACCCACTTCGTTCTACTTTGTGTGATAATGTTAGATTGGACAATATTTGAGTTTAACAACAAAAGAATTTTAAAATTTATAGACTAAAATATGATCATAAATGTTTATGAATTATCTCATTAAGTGCTAAACTAAAGAAAAGTTTAAAGTTATTTGTTTTAGACAAATTTTAAATAGTATATCACATAAATTAAAACAGAGAAACAGAGTATTACTCAATACAATATTATACTATATAAATTATTAGACCATCTGAGTATTGAATGGATTTTATTTATTTGTATTGAGAAATTCAATAAATTGCAAGAACCAAAAATTGGGAAGTCATTAACTAAATGTATTATTGATCTGATGGCCGAAAAGAATCTTGTTAAGCTTTTGTTTTTAATCTGAAACGATGATAAAAAAACTCACAAACTTTAAATTCTGAACGAGACCTCTAATTGATAAATTTAAAATATCCTTAATGCACTTGCCTAAAGGTAATTAATTCATGAGTTTTATTTTACTCTTTTCTAACTTCCTAAAACAAATTAGGCAAAACGAAAAATGTGCCAAACCATATTATATGAGGCATCAAAATTAACTAAACAGATGCTATGCCATGAACATGAAAAGGCAGTTGTTGGCTATTCATTTTTTAATTGTAAGATTAGGTCCATATGTTAAAAAACGCCAACAAACAAACTATTGCAGCTCAATTCTTCATAGGTAACCGTCCAAGAAGTTCTATTAATTATTATATTTTAGAAAGAAAAAAAAAACAAGTACACGTGGTTAGTCCACAAATTATGCAAATTTGTTAGCTTAATAAGACAAAATCAACCAAGTAATTAGTTTACGTGCTACAATGAATAATGATATTATAATCGTGATTTTTTCTATACATCAATCATTTGTATTTTATTCAAACTAATTATATAATGTTTGGTCAATCTTCTATAATCAAATTATTATGAAAATTATTAAGCACTTTTGATGAGAAATAAATAGTGTTTGACTAATCAATTTTTAAATTTTTTTTGAGCAATAATTACTATTTGACCAATTTTTTAAAAGTGATTCTAAGGGATCGGTTGATAGTGTATAAAGGGTTAAAAGTTTCTTTAAACTATGTGAAAAGAATAAAAATTTCCTCCATTTATAGTTTGGCTCAATAATGTCCTTACCATCAAACTATGTGAAAAGAATAAAAATGCCCTCCGTTTACTCTTTGTATTATATATTAATATTTTGTTTGGTATATTTTTTTAGTGTATATTTGGTACATTTTTTTTAGTCTATGCGTACATTCTATTGTTATTGATGTATGTATTACTAATACTATAAATTTTCATGTCTTAATAATACAAAGGGTTTCAACACATACATTAGATTGATTAATCGTATATCTACCTCTCAAATCCCTCTCAAAACATTTTCCGTTAAAAATGACAAGCATAAAATAGACTTTGCATAAGATAAAGCGAGATACTGATTATTTCTCAAAGTTGTGGGGG
>NC_064289.1:25893080-25957972 GCF_019186545.1 Solanum stenotomum | reverse complement strand
GGGGGGGGGGGGGGGGGGGGGACTGATTTATAAGCCAAAGTTTGAGGGTGTAGATGACTTTCACTCATTTTCTTCTTAGTTCGTTTACTTTCTAAAATTTTGAGTCAAATTAAAATAGGACAAATAAATTGAAACGAAAATAGGGTTAGTTATAATGTAAGAACGTTTAGGGCCTACCATGTTAGGGTAACATGCAAGAAGCAGACATTACGACCCCTAGTATATCCGTACGTCATTATCATATCTTAGGGTGAGGAAAAAAAATACATTATCATCATTATTATATATTAAGCTTGATTTTTGAAAAATCCAAATATGAATAGACTTCTGAATATATTTTAAAGATGAGTAGTTATAATAGCTTACTATAGATGCCCCGGTTGGTAAATGAATTTTTTAAAGAGTTTTTTGAAAAAAGAAAAAAAATGAGAAGTTGGAGTTGGAGACGTCCAATAATTACTACAAATTTTTTTTTCTTGCCCTAAGATATTTTTTGTCCTTTTCACGTTGAAAATATATGAAAGTTGCATTTTGGGATTTACAATTTCCATAAAGTTCAATAATATTTTGCCTTAACTCAGTTTAGTTAGTTAGAGACACATTTTCAAAATGACTCACAAACTTAAACTAGAGATAAGTTGATGTTAAGTAAAACAAATATATATACGATAAGATTATATTAATCTAAATTCATTAAGTTTTAGATCATGGCCAGTAATATGAAGTTATTCTCTATTTTTTGAAAAAAAGATAATAATAAAAATGAAATTAATTCAGAATTGACGTCTCATGTCAATTTCATCAGCAATTATTGTTATACTATTATATTCGAATAAAGTATTTTTAATTGAAATAAGTTACAATACGACTTTATTACCGGCTGAAAAAGGGAAGAATACATGGAGATCAAGACTATTGAAATATCACCAAGTGGGAAAACCAAATGATTAAAACTTAGGTTTGTAATAATGAAAAAGCACAAAAAGGTCATGTGTATTTCATCCAAATGTTATTAGGTTAGGAGCCAATACCAAGTGAGAATTATCCCTTTGTTTCTACTAACTAATTGTGAGCCATATATCTCCCATTTGAAATTCAATAACATGGCAAATGGACCCTAACACAATGTACCTTTCTACAAGAGGGCCTTGCCTCCTACTATACAAGAAATGTGTCCAATAGAGATTCAAGATACAAGACACAATTTTACAAATAGTGGATGTTATTTAATGACATGGTCACTTAGAGCATCCACAAAAGTGCCCCACACTTGATTTTCTATATCATAAGTGTCTTTTCTCTACCTTTGCCATGTGCAATTATGTGGTCTTCTTATTTCTTAGGGTATTTTTGGTCCCATTGTGTGTGCTAGAGTAGTTACTAGTGTATTTTCATAGTCATTTTTATGAGAGGGAAATAATGAATGTGAACCTTATATTATTTGAAATAAATATGGAGTGAAACGTATGGTGCCTTTCAGAGTTAAATGCTAATTGGGACTATATATGTGACTCAACGTAACAAATCGTTTTCGATTTATACTAGTTTGTTGGATTTATCCACTTTCATAATAGGCACGTAATTCATTATTGTATACAACATAGCGATAGATGAAAAGAGAATTTCATCTCAAGTTTCTCTTTTAGGTCTAGCTTCTTATCCTATATAACCAATTATTACACTTTATATTTAATTTTATAATCAAGCTGAACCAGATAACGCTATGTAATACCTAGCTAATAAAAAAACAATGTATATAAACCAACGATTTCTTGTTCCTACTGTTTGAATTAGAAATCTTTAATAAAAATAAAAGAATTTTATTCATCACACCACATCGGTGGTGCTAATTGTTACACTTTCACTTTCGCACCTCTAGTTATCTTTCCTAGTTCAATAATCATAACTCATAAAGAAAGTACGTAGGAATATTTTCTTTTATTTATGATTTTCTTTGTTTCTTTTTAGTTGTCATGTATATTAAAAATATTTGTTTCAAAATACTTCCTCCATTCCTATTTATATGTCGTCCTTACTAAAAATAGATGGTCCTAAATATTCGTTATTTCATAAGTCAATGCATAAATAACACTATTCTTTCTATTTTACCCTTTGAAAGTTATTATCCTTGAAAATATACATTTGTCCAACATAAGAAAACAAAGTAATTGATTCATGTTTATTGGTCAAATTAGTTAATCAAAGTAAATTAATTCATGTTCATTTATTGAAAATTTGACTTCAAGAGAACACTTAATAAGGATACGCTGATAAACTTACATAATTTTTTAAAGGATATGAAACCTAAAATGATAACAACTAATAGGAACGGTGGGAGTAGTTGTCAATTTAAATAATCAAGAGAGAATTCATTGGTTAAACAATACTACTCCTTTTTAATTTTTCTTAAGGGTTGTGTCAAACGTTATCAGTTATCATGACAACTAAAAAGGAACGGAAGAAATATATTTCTTTTTAGGAAAAAGAGATTAATGCTTAGGTTTGTGGATTTTTTTTATTGGTCATGGAATTACGGTAGATATATGTCACTCATCCATGACATGCCCCATAAATCATAATCACAATTCACAACTTACAGGAAAATGAAAAGCTACAAGCAAATTGGTTTTTCTATCTATCATATTTGAAGTGTAGTTCTCACCAAGTCCTTTTTTCTTTCTCTTATCCTAAGCCTTCCCTTTCACACCCCAAAAAAGTAGAAAATGGTTTTTTTTTTTAGTAGTCTCTCCATTATTCACAAATTTTAGGATTGTCTAATTACAAACAAAAGCACTTATAATTAACAGAGAAAAGATATATAAATTAATAATAAAGGTTATTTGCAGAAGGAGGAGAGAGATGAGCGAGAGAGGGCAGAGAGACTAATTGTATTTGTATACATGTCATATAATTGTATATACATGTGTATAATTTGTATTTGTATATGTATATAAGCTACGTAATTACAGCTAAAATTAAGCTGCGAGCCGTACTTAATTCAAACTATGGCTATGTTAGCTAATTAACTAGTATATATTTGCTTATCCACGTAATTTTTCCTAAATTGAATAGTTATGTTTCTATTTTCCATCATAATAGAGCGGGACAGGTTTTTGGATTTCTTTCAATGGCGTGATGAAATGTTGTTAGATACAAAAATACTTATTAGACTTTGAGAATCAAGTAGCTTATTTGTTGGAGTTCGGCCCCAAAACATTCTTTTGATATGTGTTTTTAGGAAGGGTCCCTTTTGGTACGTTGTGTTCAAAAAATGTTTGTTTTGAGACTGCACTCTTATTGTGGATGCACGAATTCTGTAAACCAATAATGAAAGAATGGTTCCTGAACAACAATTTCCACATAAATGATTGATATACAATGAGAATCTCATGGCAAATGAGTGTCTTTTTACATAAATCAAAAGCTAAAAAAAGAAAACGAATCTTCTGGAAAAGAACAAAAATATAACAAATACAAAAGAGAAATTTCACCATCTTCCACTCTATGAGAAAATTCTAAGTAATCTCTTCCATTCAACATTGTTCAGATATGGCATGTCATCTTTGTATCTTCAGCTTTCAAGGTCCTCCAGAATTGTTAACTGACGAGGCGTTAAAGAGAAATCTCAACCATCGTCCATCTGTATACCTCCAATTCAATCCTATCCAGAATTATATCCATAAGTAGTCTTTCCTCTATTGCATTCCCTCTGTGGAGGAATCTGAAGCTATCTCCCTTGATTTCTATCTATTACATACAAGTGGCTCAACATTCAGGCTCTCGAACAAAATAGTTTACCTAGCTGATAAACAGTGGAGCCTGCATTTATGCATATCAAGTCCAGCAAAAGAAACTTTCAGAAACAACCTCTCTACTTCCATGAGGTAGGGGTAGGGTAAGGTCTGCGTTACACTCTACCCTCCCCAGACCTCACTTGTGGAATTACATTAAGTATGTTATTGTTAGTCCAGGCAATGAAATGAAGTGAAAAACATGTTCTACAACTCAGTGGCAAGAGAAACCGTAGGTAAGAAACAGGGGAAGTTTACAACTAATACAATGAAATAATTTATCAGTACAACTTATGGAGCCATAATTAGTTATTCAAGACTAGAGTGAAGTAGTTCACACACTAAAAAATGCAACAACACAAAGACAATGACACTGCAACACCGAGAAGTGGTGACAGTGGACAACCTTCCTATAAGCTTTACATGAATAAATCACAAGGTCTGGTTCAGATTAAGAAAGGAAACTGAACAGAAACAGAAATATCTCATGACCTGTTAAACCTAAACTCGAGTCTAATGGGACAAATAACTAATCAAAAAAAATTTAAGAATAATGAAGTTCCTACGGTTTAGTAACACGTGTCAGCCTATGGACAGTTTAATAAATATGGTTGGGAGGGTAATGCACAAATTGGCAACTCAATTAGAATATGTACTGCTGGTTTCACTGGTGGAAATGGAGGGGGCTTCACTCTTTATAAGATGAGAACCCCTGCTACTAATATCAAGACCCTGAAAACGACCGAGGGGATCTTGTTGCGTTGCGTCTGCCAGAGCCTGTGCGCTGCCCGAAAGTAGAGGGTGACACGGATTAGACATGCTGCCCTGGAGGTGGTGAAACTGTGGCATCTGTATGTTCTGTGATTTGCTTGACCCTGGATGCGGCTGATGAGGAAAGAATGCTGGTCGGTTATATTGAATTTGCTGCATTCCTGAATTGTATGCATCTGAGGAAGCTGATATCTGCCCTGTAGCTATTTTAAGTCTTTCAACTTCCTGTTTCAGTGCTTCGTTCAGAGCTGTAAATTTGGAACGGCACGAGAAAGATTTGCACAACATCAGTAGTTGCTCTATCACAGATGAAACTTTTATATTATCTCAGTGTAAAGGGATAAGGTAAGTCGTTTAATATTTGATTTTATTTGTTCAGTCCATCCTCCAGGCAAGGAGTTTATAAGTAGCTGACAATTTTGAGATGGAAGGGCAAAATGACTATTTATACCAAAAGACAATATTGCAGCAGAAAGCAATAGCATACCATCACGTAATTGAGCTTGTTGTTCCATTGCTTGCAACCGGAGCTTAAGCTCTGTATTCTCATTAGTTAGCCCAGTTGTATCCCTCTGCCGAAGTTTACAGACCAAAAATAACCAAAGTTGTGGAATAAGTTGTATGTTTCTGCAAGTACCTAGAGATTTTAGAACTTAGAACCAAGTTCTATAAAAGAAACAAGTACCTGGAAAAGGGTCAGTTGTGTAGAAAGAGTGGTCGCTTCTGCTTGAAGGGTCTGAACTTTTCTCTCAAGTTCAGATATATAACGGGCCTTTCTCTCTTTAGAACGAGCAGCAGACTGCCGATTCGCCAAAATCCTGCGCAAAATTCTCAAAGTCAGAAAAATAGCAGATCTGAACTTAAGAATTTCTTCTCTGTTTCTTCCCTTATCAATACATGTATACTTCAGCAAACTTACAAAGTGATACTATGCATTTCATCTCAATAGCATAAATTTTTCATGTAAGTTGATCATTAACTGATAAGTGATATGGTATATGTATCTATATGTAGCATTTTGACTTAAATTTTGTCTTTGGATGCAAGTGAAACTCTTGTTTGCACATACTCGTTGTGGAGTGCTGGAGATTCTTTTTGTGCTATAGGAGCATGAATTCCTCTTTGGAGTACACGTGCTTCTTAGACAAGATGCGGGTTAGTATTCACATAAGTACTTGCAATAAGAACTCTGAATTCCATAGCTTCGTTTTGGATAGTTAAAGCTCCGGAATGAAGCTTTGATAGAAAGATAAATCTGGGCCACACAATGGTTCTTGGTGAGAAATGAAGAATTACCAACTTCAGACCCCAAAATCTGGTATTTTTCTCGTTTACCTTGTGTCCTAATTGTTCTCCATGTAACATACATAAAGGTTTGTGACCAATGTTCTAGTTTAAGAACACATTGGAGCTTTTGATTAAATTCTTTGGTTTGACTCATCTAGGTGCTTTGTCGCCCTTCTTTAGATAACTGAGGTGTTTGGGCCAGCTTTCGCGCACTTTGACTAATTTCATGGGATACCTATCACCTCCCACCAGCAATAGGTTTCAGGTAACTCTGCCCATTAAGGCTAGAACATATGAGAAGAAACCAGAGACGTATTCAAGATTTCAGTAAGATGGGTGCACGATTACGAAAAAATGCATCTAAAATATAAATTTGATCGGTTTGACTTTTAGGTTTTTAATATGAACCATTAAATTNGGCCAGCTTTCGCGCACTTTGACTAATTTCATGGGATACCTATCACCTCCCACCAGCAATAGGTTTCAGGTAACTCTGCCCATTAAGGCTAGAACATATGAGAAGAAACCATTCAAGATTTCAGTAAGATAGGTGCATGATTACGAAAAAAATGCATCTAAAATATAAATTTGATTGATTAGACTTTTAGGTTCTTAATATGAACCATTAAATTTTAAAAATTAAAGGTAAAAAATATATAATACTACTAATTTTAAATTTTAATGTACACATATAGTTTAATTATATAGAAAATTTACCATGCTAATTTTTTAGGACTTTTTGATGTAACACACTTGAAAATTTTGAAAGATTAAAGAAAAAAATAAAAGAAAAATTAATTGAAATGCCAAAAGTGTAATCGATAACCATTTGGAGAGGTGTTATTAAAAAAGACAAGATAAATACTAAGATTTAAATTTATATCATCACCTAGAGAAGTGCACCAATCATCATTGTATTATTATATGATACTTTTTTTTTTTACCCTCTCTAGGAATTTCCACCCCTTTTGCTCCATTGGTGACTCGAACTCGCAACTTTCGGGTTGAAAGTGAGGGGTGTTTACTATCCGAGCAACTCCCTCTCGTCTATTATATGATACTTTTAATGTGAGTTGACACATCTATATTTAAATATTTTCTTAAAAAATATAACACTACTATTTATAATCTAGAGAGAAGAGCATGAGTTCACGTGAACCCACGGCACCCCCTCTAGATACACCATGAAAAGAAATCATCTAGTATTTTTGTCTCAATTGAAAATTAAACCTGAGACCTCATGACGCTCAATCCACGTCATTGATCACTAAGTCACCCTGGTGCTTCACTGCCCTTCTTTCTACTGTGTGCGCTTTAGCATTTGTATATACTTGCTTCAAAGAAATTTCTACTTATTCTGTGTGTATGGGTTTAGTAGCTGCCCTATTGAGTTCGAGTGTTCTATAATACTCAATACCAAAAACGAGTAAGAGCAAAAACATGACATTCCTCATTCACTTCGTTCTTCAGCAAAGCAGTGAAGAGAGAAAAACAACTTGATTAGCTTCATAATCTTCTTCAATAGAAATAATTTTATCTGAAAATTCAGATCCATGAAAAGAAAACAGGGGCATAAGTTAACAGAGAAGAAAAAAATTTCGGCGAGGCGAATCAACGATCACTTAGCATCTTCAACCCTATCCTCTATTTTACTATATAAATATAGAATTAATATTATATTATTATTTCTATTTCAATTTTATTTTTTCTTATTTCATAATATAAATCATTTCTTCTTTTTGTAAATAATTACCCTATAATCTATATAATCTTCGTGTGATATAAGTTTTATTCTTTTCAATTTTTTCATTAAATATAAAATTATATTTTATTCTAAATTTCTAAATAAAATAAAGTACAACGAATATTATGTATAATACATACTAACAATCAATTCAAATAAAAGTGAAATCATAGATGAAATACAATTACATAATAAATAATGTATTATCGTAAAAATTAATTTTAAATTTTACATAAATACTCGACTTTCAAGATTGTTACGTTGCTCCCATAATGCTCTATTAATGCATTACAGAGTTCAAAATGAGTAATTTTTTGTCCATATTTTTTATGTGTAGCTAAAAATTGTTTAAATCAACAATTTCATCCTGTATCCAATTATTTCTTGTACTAATTTACTTCCCCTATTCCATTTTGAACTATTGTAAAGAGTATTTTCATGCTCATTAAAAAATGTAGTTTAATAATTTATCACTGTAACATAAAAGTAAGTTGTTTGAATTATCATGTAGATTTTGCGTATTCTTCATAGTGAAAAATAATTATAATTTAAAATTAAATACTTAAAGTGACAATTTTTTTAAAATTAAAAAATTAAAAAAATTGTTAATTCGGGATGAAAATAGTATACTTATCAATAGTATGTTTTTTTTAGATGTTATATTACTTAGAAAATAATTCAACAATTAAAGACTTAATTAATAGCCTCATAGAATATAAATAATATTTAAAATAATTTGAAATTACATATTTAAAGTGACGATTTTTTAAAAATAGATTAGAAAATTATTAATTCGGATAAAAATAGTAACTTGTCAATAATATGTTTTTAGATGTTATATAATATTAGAAAATTAATTATAAATAATAAAGACTTAATGGATGCTACAATAGAAATAATACTAAAATAATCAAAAAGTGAAATAGAGAGGTGAATAGTAATTCTTCAAATTTGGAGAACTACTATTCACATGTAAATGGAGGATAAAGAGTAATATAGAGGGGGGGGGGGGGGGGGGGGGNGTTGGAGAGTCCATTCTCTATTTTACTCTATAAATATAGATAATAAAAAGTAAAATAGAGGTGGGTTGGAGATGATCTTAGTAGTATGAGTGTCAAATGGATGGGTTAGGTTGAAATTGAAAATATTAAAATGGGTTGAAATAGAAATCGGATTGGGTCTTGACCCGCCCAAGTTTACTTTGGGCTCAAATGGGCTAGAAAACGAGTTGGGTCTTGACCCACCCAATTTGACCTGATTAATCTCAATAATTATAATATAGTGATATTTAACTTTTATAATCACAATTCGAATTTCAGCTCAAGATTTTCTTTTTAAAAAGTAACAAATGGAAAGATAAATCCTAAAAAATGTTAAATAGATAATATTTCATACCTTTAATATATGAACATATCTTAGTAAATAATTTTAAAACATATTGAAATTGGAGATTGAATTAGGCTCAATTGAGAATTTTCTTAAAATGGGTTAAATTTGAATGAGTTGAGATTAAATCCAATTCAAATTATTTTGAGCCCAACTCTTAAAATTCTGGACGAATCGAACATGATACCTATGTTTGTGTTCATTTTTGACACCCCTGCTTAGTAGGAAAACAATATAAAACAGAGTTGATCAAGTTGATAATCATCACAATTTAAAAGGTACCTTTTGGCACGTTTTGGATCAATAGTCCATAGCTCAGCCAATTTATCAGGAGCCATAGCTTTCTTAGCTTCAATACTCTCAGTCATCAACAAACTTGAACTATCGACAGAATTACTATGCCTATGACGTGGCCTCTTCTCCCCATCAGCAGCAGCATCGATATCAGTGGGATTAGATCCACCGGCGAGCTTCTCAATATCCATATAAGTAGAGAAGAAATCATCCTCCGACCCGATCTCCTCGAAACTTCCGGCAGGTGCATCGAATGGGTCGGACACCAGATCTAGATCCTCCGGCAACCAGAAATTCACCTCCGAGTGAGCTCGTCGGTGGTGAGATGGACGGAATGCAGCTGAAAAAGACGTTGTCGTCGGCAACTTGATGGAATTTGGATTTGATGGATCTTGCATTTTCGAGTGAAGAGAGAAAGCTCAGAAAAAATGAAGTTGATGGAGAAGAAGATTGATACAGTAAAGTAAGAATAATCAGTTTGAGGCGGTTCGTTTTGACTTTTTTAACTGTAAAAAAGCTTTAACTTGATTTGCGAAAGAAAAAGGGGTTGTGGGTCCCACTGTATGGAGAGCGTAATGATTTCATCGGACTTGGCTCTGCATGGGCTTCGTCCCATTTCGGTCCGCCAAAAGGATAAGAGAAAATAATGATAAATACCAATATTTACTATTTATATCAATAATATATTTTATTCATTTAATCACTTTTAATATACAATTTTAATACATATTATAGAGAACAATTTATAGAACATATATAACACAAGTTTTATTGATAAATTATACATTTATCATACATTTTAATATACTTATAATACAATGTGTCAATTTCTTACCAAACAAGCATAACATATTTTATTAAAAAAACAATTATAATACATAAATATTGCATACATAATTCACTTTTAATACATATTGCAGATTTATTATAGTATTGCTATAAATAATAATAAATAAAAAGTATCGCTAAAATCAGTAATTATTTATTAAAAGGTACCCACCCAAATAGTTTTTCCTTGTTTTTATTTCGGTTGTAATTCTTGTGTTTATATGCTTTAGTATATTTAATCTTCAATTAAATAAAATATTTTAGTTTATTCCATAATAATGTTAATAGATTTGAGGATTATTATTTAAAGTAACATATATATTTTTTCTAGGTTATCCTTTTATTTCTTCTAACACCCCGTTGTTATCTTCTTTTAGGAGTAAACATTTGATCTACTGTTAGAATTGTTTTATTTGAGATTGACGAGATCTTAATGTACTTACTTTTACCTATTTTTTTTGCTTTTAGTAAATCTTGCTTCTTCATTGAGATAATATATAACTATGTTTCATGGTGTTAGTATCTAAAAAAAATGTCATTTTCTTCATAATTGGTTGTGCATTTAATATTGGCTCATACTTCACCTTCAAAGGTGAAAAGAATCGATTTCCACACACGTCTATTCAACAAATCACAAAATTATCTTGCATTTGTTTGCCTCTAACTCTTCGCTTGTGTAGAGTGTGTTAAATGCTTTGTGTTCTTAATCAAAACTTTTTAATATTCATTAATCGTAGGGACTAAAATAACACATTTTAATTAATTGAAGGTTAATGTACTAAGTCAAATAAGTCAAATACCAGAAGGATCAAAATTGCAATGTGACAACAACTTGAGGACCAAAATTGCTATTTAAATTTAAGAAATAACGTATTTAAAAGTTGTTATTAATAGTATTAAGATAAACTTTTTAGTTTTCGATCCATCACATTAGATTTCTAACAATATGTAATAAAAAAAAATTAAAACGATATTTTTCTAAATAAGAATTAAAAATTAAAAATAAAAAGGAAAAACGAAATAAAATAAGTCCTAACATAATTGACAAGGAGAATTGCTCGGATTGTAAGCACCCCTCACTTCCAATCTGAAGGTTGCGAGTGTTGAGTTCTGAAGGTGATTAGAGCGTCATGCGGAAGCTTATAATTTGCAAATCATATGGTTGACAAATCAGACGGCACATAAAACTATATTAAAAGAAATATATTATTATATGATATGACCAATTGGCCTACATAATTGTAATGACCCTCAAAATGAAGTAGGATAAAGTAGAGCCTCACACGGGTTTTATGCATTAATAACTTGTTAAAATAATGAAGAATAGCCTTTTTAGTCAGTTTTAAAGAGTTTGGAAGTCAAACGTCAAGGGACGACCAAGACGTTCGGAAACTAGTCTTTTACGTGTTGGTGTGTTCTAGTATATTGTTCATGTTTTTATGTGTTGTTTGGAGTCAGAAATCAGTGGAGGTGACCCTAGTATCTTAATAAATATTTTTAGGGTCAAAACGTTCGGGTACGATTTCCCGGGACCACCCTAAGGGTCCCCGAGGAGGACCCCAACCCTTGGCCAAACAAGCTGCCAAGGCAGCTTGAAATTGTTCATGAAGGGAGTGGCTCCGCGTCACGGACACATCACAGACTCTACTGTCTCGTAATTTAATTTCCAAAAAATCGTGGGAACACCTCCGTGTCGCGAACTTGATTCCCGACAAAATCTGCGAAAATAAAACTCAAGTTTGACTTGTTTAAAAGATCCAACTACGTGAGGGGTAATTTGGGTACTTTGGGGAATTATTATAAACAGTTATTCTACCTACTTTAGAATATTTTAAGTTGGTTAAGACCACAAAACCTAAAGTTAGACCCCATTATATTCTTCAAATTGACCCTTCTCTCTCAAAATAGATTCTCTCAAAACCCCCATTGAAGACCTGGATGAAGCTCAAGCTAGAAGATGGGTTTCCAACTGATTTCTTCTTCAATTTCATGGCTCTTCAATAATTAAGGCATGGTAACTCTTGATTCTTGAATAACCTCTCATTCAAGGAGTTCTATCAAAGATTTTTGAAAGTGATTTAAAGACCAAAATTTTCAATTTTCAATCTAAACATGGGTCCTTTGTCAAATGATTTTCTAAATCATTCTATTGATGAATTAATGTGGAATTAAGGTTTTTAAGACAATTTTCAAAGGAATTCTTAAAGAACCCATGATCCCCAAATTCTCGAAAATTGGCCTATGATGTGGGTCTTTGTGAATATGATCTCTATTGGTGAAATTATGTTTAGATTAGATTGTATTGATGTTTCCTATGATTATCTATACTTATTCATGTTGAATTATTGGTTTATTGATGAGTTGAGAATTATGGCCTTATGACCAAAGCTATGGGTTGATCCCTTTGTTTATAGAATTGTACTTAGATTATGTTTATGTTATTGAATTACATTGTTGATTCCTATTGCTATCTATGTCAATTGATTATGAATTGTTGAGGATTGATCCATGGTGATCATGGCTTGGAGAATTTGTATATTGACCTAACTTCTAGTCTATAGTATGAGAATTGATGTTGTGTGGTTTGATCCACTTAAAGTGGAGGTGTTCACTTCTTGTCTATCTATGCATGTTGAGATCATGGCCTTGAAGGCACTAGATGTGAAGTGAATTGATGATTATGATGCATATGTTTATGAGGTTGTGCTATGAAGGTTATGTATGAAATCCTCAATGCTAGAATGATGTTTAAAGTGCGTTGATAAGGAGGAGTATAATGTGAATGATAATGTTAGGGATAAGGTGTGGTCTATATGATTGATTATGTTAAGTACTATTATGGAATGACCCCTATACGAATGTGTGATCATATACATGTTAGGAGTACCTATTCAATGTTGAATGTGTCCTTGTCTTCTATGATGAAGTGTGGGTGTTTGGTCTAGAATCCCTAAAGGCTTTATATGTGAATTGCTTATGATTTGGGGACATTGTGAATGTGTTGTGATCCCTTGAAGGGAAGCGCACTCAATATCAATGTTGTTGTTATTATGTCACTATGGGGACCAATATACACACACACTCTACATGTATAGCTATGAATATGATGTGTTATGGTGTCAATTGAAAGGTTAACTCTTATATGCACTCTTACATCTTATTATGCATGCAAAGTGTATGATTAACAATGTATGAATATGTATTGTATAAAGGTGTTTATGTGAAAGGCTTTCTCACATATGAACACACACATGAATGAATGAATAAGGTTTATGATAATCTAGTGAAATGGAGTCTCTTGAAAGGTTTTCAATTGTATTCTAAACTAGACTATGTTATGAATATGGTATGACTATGTGAAAGGTCATTCTCACATAATGTAGGTTCTATGATGAAAGATCATTCTCATCTTAGAAACCTTTGTGCTCTATGATATGAAGGATTAAGTCCCTAAAGCATATTTCATGAACTAATGTTAAATAAAGGCTTAAAGATGTTTAAAAAGGGAGTTGGAGCTTAGCACCGAGTGAGCATGAAAAATGAGAGTGGGTGCTTCACGTTTAGTAAGTCCGGCTTCCCACAAAGAGAACATTCACGTTTAGCAAGTCTGGCTTCCCAACATAGATGTTGTCTCATGAGATGGAAACCTCCATGCTTAGTAAGTCAAGGTTTTCTAGTAGCAATCTTCTTGTTCCATAACTATGTGCCCCCGTAGGTCTTAGCTTAGTGGATCCACTAGATAGCTATTATGTATGTAGGTCCTTCTTTGGCAAGTAGTACCCTCTCTTTTCGGTGTGGGAGTAGAACACCGAATTCCATGTAGCTCACATGATCTATGTCGGTTATAGCAATGTCTCCCGAAAGTTAAGAAATGAACTAAGATAAGAATATGAACTCTAGTCATGATTTCTTGAAGAGTTACTTTAGTGTAGGTATGACTATGGACCCTACTTATGCATTGCACAAGTGGACTCCAAGGGAGGTTATGATTAGGCTCTTTATGTAATGTAGACTATGGTCTATGTATGTTAATATGAAAGCATGTTAAGGTTGACTTTACTTATGTCAAGACATGAAGTATGATTATGCATGTGAATTACACTTATAACTTCTTAATGGGTTTGCTTAGCATATGTGGGGGTATGGGATTCCATGTGTACATTGCACAAGTGAGCTTGTGAAGGGGTTGTGAGGGTGGTTTACCTATGATATGAACTAAATGGGTTATAACTAATAATGTAGTAAATGAATGAGTTCTAATATTATGGTATGAAGTATGTTGGTCTTCTGTCTAATGTTAAATGAAGATGTTATGACTTGTTGAATATGATGTATCTAGTCTATGGTGGCTTCCTAGGAACACTTGGTGTGAGTAGTATTATGGGATGTTACTTGCATTGCACTAGTGTGACTTGGGGGTTGTCTTAGGTCATGGTTCCTATGTGAAGACTTTGTTTTATGGTGTGCTTATGACTCTATGAATATATGTGGTTGGGTTGATGAAGGTTATATGTAAGTTCACCTTTGGTAACCTTAAGGTGATATATTGCACCAAGTATTCCCTAAGGGTTGCTTGTATGTAAGTAATGTATTGTATGCATTGAATGTGCCTAAAATGTTATAAGTGACTCTATGTGCTATTATGAATGGTTTCCATGTGTATGATGATGTATGTGGTTTATATTGTGCCTATTATACTAAATGTTCTTGAAGTTTCTCTAAAAAGGCATGATGCATGGTTTCCAACTAAATGTCCTTTTAAAAGCATGTTTTGCAGGGTTATCATACTTAGTGCATTCTTGTACTAACACCGTATTCATCTTTTTACACCAAGTATAGGTGGTGGTGGCTAAAGGGCCTTTCCTAGAAGTGATGAGCTTGGCTTACTATTCCCAAGTTCGGGTGTGTCCTTAAAGATTCAAGGACCTTTATGTGAAAGAGTTTCCTTAAGTTCTATGTACTAGATAGTAGTTTCTTTTGTATTGTAAGGATTGTGTCCCTCTTCTGTTGTAGTTGTGTTTAAGATGGCTACCTTGAGACGTAGTACTCCGATTTTGTATTAAAGGTTTAAATGAGGTAATTGTTTAAGTCTTGTGTTATATTATGAAAAAGTTTTAAATTTTCCGCTATTTTTCTATGATAAATGCTATGATGAATGCTAAGGGCTTGTATAAGACCTCCGAGAGGTCGAATACGCCGGTAACGACTAGGGGGTGCTCTCAGGTCGTTACAATAATTAAAAACTAATCAAAAATCATAGAAACTGTAGAGAGAAAATCTATCATAAACAAAACTCTTAAATGTTTGCATTGTGGATGCTATTGTGTTGTTGATATGAGAGGGGTCTTCAATTTATAGGAATTCAAATTTTTCCTCCAATGAAGAAATAAACCAAATATGGATGAATAATATATTTTTCTTTCATGAAAAGTAAAAACATTTATGGTAATGTTTTGTCTTTTCTTTTAGGAAAAAATAAACTTCAAATAAGGTAAGAAAATCAGGGAAAAATCCTAACAAATCTCCCCTTTTGACTCGATTTTCTTGACCAAACTTGTTCCACCTTCTTCAAATGCATGATAATTTTCTGTCTTCACATAGTCTTCATCACTGCTGCTTTCCATGGTTGAAAATAAAGTTTAAAATATATGGGTTAAAAATGATTTTAAAATATTTTATTTTTATTTTCAAAGATGCAACAACAGGAATGTTGAAAATATGGTTTAAATCTCTTCTCCACATGTAGTTGGACAAAAATCTTCTTTATCATCAAATTAATTGCAAATTAATTTGAAACCGCGTTGAACCTATCTGCAACCTCATTCCATTGGATCATTGAACTATGTGCTTTGATACCACTTGTTGGGCCATAGGATCGTTGGACCATGTGCTATGATACCACTTGTTGGGTTCTGAAGGTGATTAGGGCGTCATGCGGAAGCTTATAATTGACAGTTCCAAGCAAACAATTGAGCAAAGGGGAAAGATCGAAGGATCAGTTGTTCAAGGTCATATTGGGAGAGAAACTAGTGATTTTTATTCTTATTACTTTGGTGATAATGTGTCATGTAGGAGAAGCAGGTCCAATCGCAATGATGAAGGCGATATTGATCCTTTATTTCCTCCGATATCAATTTTTAATCAAAATGGTCAAGGATCTACAAAGCATGGAAAACGAGGCTTCACTAATATGAAAATGCAATCAGCTGTGACACATATTTTGCTTAATTGTCCAGAGATTCAACCATATTTCAAGTAAGTGTTAAAAATATGTTATCAAATTACATACTAATAAGTGTTCATTAGCTAACGGAATATCTGAATGTAAAATGATCAGCTTGTTCGTAAACACATGGGGTAATGAAACCATCTATACAGAATTTTCCATATGACTAACAAACTATGTAAGTGTGCAAGCTTACATTGAATTACTAAGTATTAATAATATATTTATGTTATACTAAATTATATTACTTTAAATAACAATCACGTAGGTTTACGATGAATACTCAAGTGTCAAACATTTGCAATTAGTGAAAGAAGTAGCACTTGGACCTGAATCTCAAGTACTTACAATGAATAAGTATTGTGTCAATGGTTTTAAGTTTCAAACGGAAGAACTTTCTAGGAACAAGAAAACAAATAATAGTGGTGTCTACATACAAGGTGATGTTGATGGTACTGGCTAAACAATTGAATATTATGATGTAATTCATGAGATTATTGAAGTGAGGTCTTTAGGCTGGCCTAAGAAGAAGATTGTATTATTTCGGTGTGAGTGGTTTGACCCATCACATAGAGGCACAAAGGTGGACCATCAACAAAATATAATTGAAATTAAGCACATCAGAAAATACAGAAGTTATGATCCTTTTATTATTGCACAAAATGCTAAACAAGTGTATTACGCTCCATATCCATTGCGTAAAGACAAAGCTAATTGGTGGGGTTGTTATAAAAACTAAGCTTGTGGAAAGAATTGAAATTGACAATGTCTTAGATGTGGCGTATCAAAATGATATTGCAATTGTTCATCAACAAGTTGATGTTGAATTGGAAACGACACTAGAACATCCTCAACACATATTAGAAGAAGTATTTGATGATCAGATAATGAATGTTTAGGAAGAAATATCTGAGAATGAGGAAAATGAATCATTTGATGACGAAGAATGGGACGATAATGAAAATGAAACAACTGAGGAGGGGAGAATGATGGAATTGAAACAAGCGAGGAAGAATAGTAGTAGAATGAAAACTAGTATATCTACGTTAATTTATTTTACTAATTTTATTTAATTTATGATTTTTATATATTATACATGTAAATTTGCATACAGATGTCATCAGGCGGTGACAGTGATTGACCTCACGAGCATCTTGGAGTTAGCCAGACTAATAGGGCTAAAAAGAAGAAGTCTAGGAGACTCATAGATCCTGAGGATATTCCAGAGTCTATCTTCTGCGCTAGAGCGTACCAGTTATGATACTCATTTATTTGTTGTTTCGTTTGGTACGGAGGATCCTCGGGCATATTATCCTAATTATCGTCGACCAGTCGATGCTTTCTCTACTTCACAGGCATTGCCACCACGGCGCTACGAGGACCTACCTTTAAAGGCTATTTGTCGATCACGATCCTTATCGGCAGGTAGGATATCAGATGGTACTCCATCTCCCACAGGTACATCTCCTCAATTATCTGTCATGAGGATTGAAGATTCTAGTAGCGAGCAATCAGATGCTATGGTCGGTACGCTTTCATTAACTCAGCGTTTTGTGCATCCTGGTGTATTACCTTCATCTACAGCTGCACCTAGTGCTACACCAAATGATGAGACACCTGCTCTAGCTCCTGGCCAGAAGGACAGACTTGGTAGAGTCATGATTGAGCCGGATAGATCATCGTAAGTTTGTTTTGTTATCTATTTGTTACTTTATTTTATTTATTTCTTATACTTTAATATATTATTCATTAACTAACATGTTTATTATGTGTTTTGCAGGTTGAATCCTGCAAAGGATGCTGCTCGAAATTTAAAAGACTGTGTTAGAAGACTTTTTACACAGGCTTATCACTCTTGGAGCGAGATTCCAAACAGTAATACGTCAGACCATGTTTAATGAATTTAAGGTATATATTTTTTCGTTAAGTTTAATAATTTTAGTATACTTTACATTTTTTTTACTATTGATCTAATTAACACTATAAAAAAAATTCAGACTGTGTGTACTTGGAAGCCGAGGTGCAATATGGTCATTGCGATCACATTTGAGAGGAGGGCATCCGCACGACTGTCTAGCTGACTAAAGAAAGTTTGGGATACTGATCACGTTTGGATTGAATGTTGCCTCGTGTTTTTGATGAATTGCGTCAGTATTGAAACACATATAAGTTCAAGGCAATGTCTGAACAAGCCAAAAAGGCTAGAGACAGTCTTAAGGGTGGCTCGTTGCACACCGGAGGTGCAAAGACCGTTGGAACAATTACAAGAGAGATAGTAAGTTCTAATTCAAACTTTTCAATAAATAATTAGCTGGTTCATATGTATCGTTATAAATTTCAGTTTTTATTTATAGGAAAAAGAAATGGGGCACACTCCTATTGAACTGGAGGTTTTCAAGAGGACTCATGTGAAAAAGAAAAGAAAATGAGTCGAATTCGGATGAATGGGTGAAGGAAAGGGCCGAACGAACTTTTTAAAGTTATTTAATATATATTAATAGTGAATATATTTATGATATTTATATATATTGATGTCAATTTTTATATTTAATATGCAGAATGAGTTTCTTCAGTACGTCACTGAGAATCTAGATAGTTCGGTCCAACTGCCACCTGAACTGTCCACCCAAATTTGGACATAAAAAGTGGTAGGGAGATACACAAGGGTAAAGTCTATGGTTGAGGCTCTCGAAACGATGTAAGACGCTCCACTCAAGCTTATAAGGTATTGGATCGTCATGTCAAGCCGAGACACATGACAGTGTTCAAATTGCTGCTATGTCAGCTCAAATAGCACAGCTTACACCGGCACTGGCAGAGTCGGAGCGAAGAAGAGTAGCTGAACAACAAAGCATGAGTGTGACTGTTCAACAAATCAAAGAACAAATGTTGAACCTTGCTCATCGACCTACTACATCTTCTCCTGCCAAGGACACCGACGACGACAGTGACGAGGATGATGATTTTGTAGATCGCACTCCCTAGTTTAGGTCTCTTTTATAACTTTTTGAAATTTTGAAACGAATTTTAAAAGACTTTATAAGTCTTTAAATTGTGATTTAGATACTTTTGAATGTTAATTTAAGTTTGTTGTTTTATGTTTTGTGTAGCTTATTTATAATGTTGTGTGTTTGATTGGGCTAAATTGAATTGCATTTGCAGGTGGGCAGCAGAAACTGTTAGTTTCTGCTGTCAAAAGAATTGCAGAAAAAGCGATGAACATGGTGGTTTTGTTCGTCCCTTTTCTAGATTTTTTTAAAAAAAAAACTCAGAAAAGCGATGGACAGAGTACTTTAGTCCGTCGCTTTTTTGGATTTTTCAAAATTTAAATTTCCAGAAAAGCAACAGATTGCGTCGCATTTTGGAAATTAAAAAAAAATAAAAATTTAAAAAAAGCGACGGAGTCCGTCGCTTTTGTTAAAAAAATAATCAAAAAGCGACACAGTCCGTCGCTTTTAGCCGTCATTTTTCGGCAATTTTTTAGTAGTGTTCTTTGTAATGAAAACAATAGACATCTCAAAGTCATGTAAATATACACATTTAATACTCAAATTGTTATATTTTTGCATATTCACTGCCTTATGTGAAAAGTTTGAATAAAGTTAAAACAAGAATATGCATGACACTCGATGCTTTAACAAGGTACATGACAATAGTGGCGGAACTAGAATTTTTAATAAAGGGGTTTAAAATCTGAAGAACTAAACACACGAATTAATCAAAGGGGGTTCGACATCTATTATATATACATAAAAAATAATTTTAACCATGTATAAGTAGTAATATTTTTCGACGAAGGGGGTTCGCCCTAATTGCCTAATACAAGGCACAACCTACAATAATTCATTATTACTACAGTGCACATTTACAAATTAAAACGCTTCTATTCTCAACTACAGGTATTTTTTCAATTACATTATCAGAGCAAGATGGCTATCACCATCACCTATCCAGATTCTTTATAAATATGTAAATAGCATCACATAAATGCATATACATAGTGCAATCACAAATTAATGTATGCACAACATATGTATATTTATATAAGAGCTATCAATACTTGTGACAATAATCACCAATTTCGTATTGGGCCCGTGCAACCGCCGTCTAGTTTTATATACAAATTTCAGATTCAATATATCTTTATGATGTATATTTTATTCAGGTTCTATACATTGGAAACAAATTAACATTGAGGACAACAAAATATAGTATATGTTTTCTTATATGAAAACATGTATTTCAACAACAAAATAAAAGTCTGACAACAATTTTAATATCTAATTCATATATTAAGAACCAAAATGATATATACATATATGTAACTTGTATATAAACTGATTTTAAAGGATTTTATGCATGTTTATAAATTGGTGAAAATTTAATATAAAGAACCAAAACATTTAGGGATCGTTTAGTGTGATAGATAAGAGGAGTTAATCCCAGAATAATTTTCAATAAATCTAAATCACAAAGAAAAAAAAATATCACACCTAGTTTAATACCTAGTTCATACCTCAAAAATAAAATACAAAATATATATAGCTTTATTATATATAGTATGTATACACTAAATTAATATATAAATTCAGTATATGAAATGTGTGTATAACCCGATTTCAAAAGAATATACTAAACTAAAGCTACTGAAATTATAAATTTACCAGTTTGTATACATTATTATAATATAGATACATAAACAATATGTGTAATATGGATTGAATTGGTATATAATATAGATATAGAAATTGATTTTAAACTGGTATAATAGACTAAATTAAATTCAAGGAAATCAGATTCTATATTTTTAATTCTTTGGTAAAAACTGGTCATACTTATACGTGTATACGATTGGTTTATAAACTGATCATCCTTATATGAGAATAGATACTGAGAAAATGCTATTCTAAGTGTAAAAACCACAAAGATAGCACTGTTAATATAAAAAATAAGTTTCACAACACTTTCAAAAACTAAATGAAGATATCCAAACGATCAACAAACTATTTTCTAATATGTTTTATTCTATTTGTTCACTGTTGGTCTTGATTTGACACTCGATAATTTCTCAACGTTGATAACAAGTTCATTTTGAAATTCTTGATTTGTCAAATTTGAAGCTTGATCGATCGCCCAATCGAAGACTATTATCTTTTACTATTTTTCAGACTATTTTGGAGAGTAAATGAAATTTCTAATTTTTCAGATATGATTTCAAATTGAAACAAAGAACAAATAAAACTAAAAAATGGAATTAAAGAAAGGGCTAGTTTCAAATATATACAATAAACTAATAAGTTTACAACAAATATAGTCATGTTTTATTTACATAAGAAAATATTCAAAAGTCATAGAAAGTATACATTGACTATACAATATAGCTTGCTAAAAGTCATAGAAAGTATACACTGACTATACAATATCTATATATATATATATATATATAGCTTAACTATACATGAAATATACATTGAGATACACTCAAACAACTGATATAGAGCTTAACTATACATGAAATATACATTGACTATTCAATCTCGATAAACTCAAAATCGCCTCTAGATAGTCCCAAATTTTAGATATGAAATTCTCTCGATATTTTGAGTCTATTGATATATAACTCACTCGAAATGATTCAAGTTTTCAATCTGTCGAATTTATATAAAAAAAGAAAGAAGAGAAGAAGATTGACGACGAAGGAGGAGAAGGGGGAAGAGAATGAGGAGGAGGAAAGAAGAAGAAGGAAAATAAGTCATTAATGGTGAAACTGAAAGGAAGAAGACGAAGGTTTTCAGCCAAATTTAATAATTTTAAAAAAATTGGGCCAATATTCTAATTTCTAGTAATAGAAAGGATCGAATGACTACTTTGCATAATTTATCCTTAAAGAAACCCCCAATAAATAAACATTTATGAGTAATGGATGAAAAAGAAGAGAACTCCAAAAAAAAATATGGATAAAAGTTGAAAACACACATGATTGAGCCTTGAGATTCGAAAAAAAAAAGAGAGATATGAGCATGCGTATGGGATCTTTTAGAGAAAAATATGGAGATAGCTTTGAGAGTTTCCTTTCCTTTTTGAAAGACGTGTATTATCCTCAAATCGCTAAAATGTAATAAATTTTTCTGATGATTTATGTCCTTTTTTTACTTGCATACCATAGTTAAAAAAATAAAATAAAAAAATTTAATCTAATATAAGATAATTCTAAAATGTTAGAACTTGTAATTAAACTATTATATTAGTAATTATTAAAGAGTATATTTATGACTTGTAATATAGGATTTTAAATAAATATAAATATGTGGCGTGATTTTTCCAAAGGATAATAATAGGGATAATTTCAAATAAATATAATAAAATAATTAGTTTACAATAAAAAGTCATAAAAATATACTATGACTATATAATATAACTTACATATATATGAGTTATACACTGACTATACAGTGTGATACATTCAAAAAGTTGAATATAACTTAACTAAAGAAGAAGTGTACACTTCCTATTCATGAAATATACACTTCCTATTCAATCCCGACCAACTCAAAATCACCTCTAAACAATCTCAAATTTTAGATATGAAATCATCTCAATGTTTTATATCTTTTGATATATAATTCTCTCAAAACAATTTAAATTTGCAGTATATTAAATTTAAAGAAAAAGAAGGAATGAAGAGGAAGAAGAAGACACAGAAGAAAAGAAGAACGAAGAAGACGCATAAGAAGAAGAAGGGGGAGGACGAAGAAGACATAGAAGAAGGAGGAGGACGAAGAAGATGCAGAAGGAGAAGAAAAAAAGGGTACATGGCCATTTTAAGTTTTTTTTTTGGGAACTTTTGCAAATAGCCACTATAATAAACTTAATTATGCTTCATAACTATAGTTTGTATATTTACGGATTGTAGCTACAGTTTAAGCTGCCTCATTTATATGTGTAACACCCTAGAAAATTTTTGAGCTAAGACTTGAATCATCCTTCGTAGTGAGTAAGTTTTTACCAAGGAATTTAAAATTTTCTTGAGTGTTAAGGTCACTAGATGTAGCACCTCAAGTTCCAAGAAGAACTAAGTCATTCCTAAGTTCCTTTAAGTGTTGGGTCAATTTCAAATGATCATAATTTTTAGCACATGATGAGGTAGGTGACCTATAAGATATCAAATGAAAGGTATTTGAATTATCTTTCCAACGCCACTAGGTTTTCTAAGTTTCGAGTTCGGATGAGCGAGATATACCCTTTTGAAGTCAGGCTATCCAATTAAGGAAAGTTACTCGAAAATAGTGAGGGATATTTTGGTCTTTTCCTTACCCAATCAGATTTAATTCATTTTTAGTAAGGCTTTAGGGGTCTAATCTGATTAGGTTCAGTTTTATAAACCTAATATACGCCTAGGATTTTAGTTGAGAGTTCAAGAAAGGAAAAGAAGAGAAAAGAGGAAAGGATCAAGGCGTTCGTCGAGATTCTTGAGTTTTGTTGCGGATTTTCGCCATGGGTTTGATCCCTAAGAGGTATGTAAGCTTCCATAATGTTGGATCCGTTCACCCATGCGCCAATCATGTTAATTTCAACGTTAAGTTCGTTCTAGAAAGTTGAAGGTTTGATGTTCTTGAAATTGGCTTATGTTATTGAGTTAAGATGGGATTGCTGAGTTCTTGAGGAAATCGTGTCGATTTTTGAGTCGTTTATGAGTAGATTCTTGTGTACATGTGTTGGGTATCTGAATCTAAAGAGAAATTGATAAAAAGAATCAAATCTAGGCGAATTAGAGTTAGAAAACGAGGAAGAAAACGTTAGACAAAAAATAAGTATCAGGTTCGCGTCGCGAACATGTTCCTTCAGAGTGAACTTTCCTCTCAACTTCGCGGAAAGATCACGGACCCCACTGTCTCAAAATTTATTTTGCGATCAAATATTAAAATGCATCTCTGCGTCGCGGACTTGCTCTCCAGACATTGTTTTTCAACCGTTTGATTTACTATCTAAAAATCTTTTAATCACCACGATATCTTTCCTATCACAAATCATAACCTTAAATTCATAACTCAAATTCAAGGTAGAGTTAAGAGTCAAGTTTTGAGAGTTCTTCCCAATATTTTGAGAAAGTCCTTTTGAGTCTTTTTGAGGAGTCTTCTACAATTTCTAATAACTTGTTTTAAGACTCGAGCAAGTGAGTATGAGAATGAGGAGAACATATTCATGAATCTACCTTATCATCACGAGATCCTTCATATCATAAACCATAACTCTTGAATTCATAATTCACATTCAAGAGAGATTTAAGAGTAGAGTTCAAGAAAGTCTTTGAGTTCAATTGTGAATCCTTTGAAATCAACTATCGATTTGAACTAAGTTTTGAGCAAGTGAGTTTAGTACCTTTGAGTATCTTTGAGAGGAGTAATATCTTCAAATTCTAAGTCTTGAGTATTGAGTTTCTAATCATTTTGGGATTATATTCTTAATCATGTGGCTACTACACGTTACCCATGAAGATCCTTGGGTTGAGTAGTTCATGCCCATAATTCCGCATGAACCCTATGAGTCGAGCAGTCTTGAGATGAGAGGTATCATTAAGTCATTGAGTTGAGTAGTTCATGCCCATAATTTCACATGAACCCTCCGAGTTGAGCATTCTTGAAATGAGTAGTATCTTTGAAGTTCTTGAGTTCCAAGTATTGAGTTCTATCTATGGTTATTGAAAACCTTGAATTGAGTCGTTCACGTCCATAATTCGGCATGAACCCCATTTTAAGAAGTCTTTTACAAATGATTTAAACTTGAGAATTGAGTTAAGTAAGAGTAAAAGTGAAGTTTATTTTCTTCAAGAGATTATATGAGAACTAAATATTCCCAAAGAGTAAATGTTTTCACATTTAAACAAGAGAGGAAACACCGATTTCCAAGAGAGCTTAGAGTTATGTTTTTAAATATATGAGCTAGTTACATTTTGGGAGTAGTATTGAGCACCGATTTGGGAACGAGTTGATTTCAGAAAATTCAAGGTCTCCATAAACCGTGTAGCCAACATGGGTAGAAAAGAGTCATACTTTTTAGATGATTTCTTAGTGTTTTTTAGCATAGACTAGTGGATCCACTTAGTAGTTAGGTTCTATACCCCCGACAAGTTATAGGACGGCCCTGGCAGCGTGAGGCAAGACGATGTATATATCATCACATAGCTCATAGTGATGGTTGTCGGTTAGAGAACAGAGATATTTTGTATTCTTATATACAGGAGTTTATTTTGTATTTTCATATACAAACAAAGTTTATTTTGTATCCTTGCATACAAACTGAGTATATTGTATTCTTAAATACATTGAGTTACTTTCTACTGTTTTAAAAGCTTCCCATATATTGCATCTCTTATTGTTGCTTTATATTGAGTTGAGTATCCAGAGTTTGAGTACCCAGAGTCGAGTGTCTCATTATTGAGTTAAGCCTTATTTCACTGAGTTGAACATCTTATTATTGAGTTGAGCCTTATTTCACTAAGTTGAACATCTTATTATTGAGTTGAGCCTTATTTCACTGAGTTGAACATTCTATTATTGAGTTGAGCCTTATTTGTCTGAGTTGAATATCTTATTATTGAGTTGAGCCTTATTTCACTGAGTTGAATATCTTATTATTGAGTTGAGCCTTATTTCACTAAGTTGAATATCCTATCATTGAGTTGATCCTCATTTTCTCTGAGTTAATTTGAACTATGTTTCTTTGAGTTGGGTTGAGTTGAGAAGAGGTAAGTATGTTTCTTTTCCATCAGTTCAAGCTTATGTTTATATTTTAGAATTCCCCTTACATGCTCGTACATTCCATGTACTGAGCCATTTGGTCAGCATCATTTCATGATGCAGATACAGGTACTTAGAATTATCAACAGGCGTTTTGTTGATACCACATGCAGTTCGAGTTAGCTATGGTGAGCCTCCTTGCTTCCGGAGGGCTCCACTTGTACTTTTAGTTAGATCAGTTTTTAGGATGTCGTGAATCTTGTCCCGACTTCCATTTTTGCAGTTAGAGGCTTCATAGATAGACAATAGAGTTTCAGAAGTCTGTTCATTTATTTTGTTAAATATTTTAAAGACTTAAGTTGCCTATTTTTTGGCGAGTTGAATATATTATTTTTATTCAGAGTTAATCATTTCAGTTTTTAAGCTTTTGCATGCTTGAGTTAGTCTTCTGCTTGTAGTTAGCCAGGATGAGAGTTCGCTTGGGGACCAGCAATGGTTCTTGAGTGTCGGCCACGTCCAGGGTGTAGACTTGGGTCGTGACAATATAATTCACGGATTTGTATAATTCGCTACATTTGTATAATTCAATTATTTTTGTATAAACTCGAAATAACGAATTTATACAATTAGAAACATTAGAAGTGTAAACAGTTATACAAATTATATTGTACAAATTTCGAATTATACAAAAGTTATACAAATTATATTATACAAATTCTGAATTATACAAACGTGCGAATTATACAAAACAAAAAAGTTGAGCCGCGTAATTATAACTAAAAGTAGATTGCGAATTGTAATTAAGGCAAACTATAGCTATGTTAACTAATGAACTAGTATATATTTGCTTATACGCATAATTTTTCCTTTAAAGAAAATTATAAATGGGCTGAAAAAATAAATAGTAAAACTTATGGGTTAACATTTTGTTTAATTTTTCCCTTCTTTTATTTATTATATATATAAACGAGAGAAAATTGAATAAATTTCATATTTTAGACTTGATATTGTTGGTCCTAATAGGATTCTTAAGTTTGCAAGTTATAGCACTAAAACCCTAACAAATTTAATATCCGAAAATTTAAAAAATATATAAGATAATAAGAATTTAATTAGTAACATATTAATGATCAATTATACTTGTCATAAATTAAGGACACTGTAATTAACAAGAAATTGCATTTCTTGATTTTCTTTGAATCACTTTCTTTTCCTTATTGTTACCCAAATTATTAGAAATCTGAATTTCCAATCGTTTTGTTTGTTGTTCATTCTATTTTTTGCGACATATTCATAAAAAGTGATTGTTTTTTTTTTATTCTTTTACATAAGAATATTAACAAAACTTATAATTGTAACTATATAATTTATACATAAAGAGATTATTATGATACATGTAAACATAAAATCTTATATATAATTGAGTTTGTGTATGCAATAACTTCAGTATGTATACACAATATTTTTTTCATTTATATACATTTTTAGTACACATGAGTATATTGCACATCTATTCATATGACATCAATAATATATATTATCTTCATTTAAATCATATCTATACACATATTTATGGTTGTATACATGTCGTAAATTGTGTATACATAAGATCAATTGTGTATAAATTCAAATTAAAGACGTATATATTAGACTATTATAAAGGTTTACATCAATTTATACAAATTCATGTTTCAATATATCGATTTTTGACAAGTTTCTTAGAATAATCAATTTTACCCATTGAATTTAGAACAAAAAAGTACAAATAATTTGTAGAATCAATTACTCAAAACTGAAAGATGAATAATCGCAAGATAGTGAATAAAGAAAGAGATACACATATGAGTGAGAAATTTTAGACAAAAAAGTATGAAAATTTTAAGAAATAAGAAAGGTAGAACTACATATTTCCAATGGTGGAGAGGTTTTAAGGAAGAAGAAGAATTACATTAACAAAGTGAATTAAGAAGAAGCAGAGAAAATTTGGGAGAAAAAAAATATACTATGAAAAGAATTTTACAAAGAGAAAAAATAAAAGAACTCTATTTTAAAACAGATGACAAATAATAAGGAGAGAGAGAAAAGAAACAATAAAATTGTAAATATTTCCTTTTCAAGAAGTAAAGAAATNGGGGGGGGGGGGGGGGGGGAGAGATCAGAAAAATGCACTGTTCAAGAAAAAGAAACATGATTATTGAATGACAAATTAATAAAACAATTTTTTGCCAAATAATTAAAGTGACTATTTGCTGCCAATTTAGTCTATAGATTGTCATGTTAAGATAATTTTTATTTTATAAATATATACATAAATATACATGTAATACAACAGATACACAAATAAATCTCTCTCTATATATACATAAAAAATATATATAAATCTACATGAAACATAAATAGATTTGTATAAAGTTATACATCAGTATAAAATTAATATAACCAGCAAAATAACACTAAATCTTCAAGTGAGCTTAAAATTCAATTTTAGCTCCACTCCATGCTTATGCAAGAACACCCATTCTATTTAGCACTTATTAAATTTTGAAATTTTAAGACCCCAGCCTTTAAACATTAATAATGGAGCTTTTCAACTTTTCTTTTCTTTTATTCTCTAGAAATATACCAAAAAAAATATATTGCAAATTCAACAGTGAAGGAGATAGAGAAAAAGTGTCACGATTTAATTTCATCTAGTTCCATATCATTATTCTTCAATCTCATATGATTTCATATCATTAACCCTTTACCACGCATGTGTATGTTGTTACATGTTTTTGAGGGTCTCCAATCCCACCATATATGTAGATGCCAGACATTTTGATTTCTTTGGAAATCAATTTTAAAGTCGCGCTTGGTGGGAACGACAATAGTACATCTCCTTGAATTTGGACCTTTATTAATAAGTAGAGCCCCTAAAATTTGATTCATATGGGGGTGAAATTCTTTCTCATCCCAATCTATCAAGTTTGTTAGTGCTTTTCATGATTTTTAATGACTTTATGTTGCTAGGAGAAGCAATATTATTTTCTTCATGATCTTCGATCCTGGTGTGGTGACGCAATTCATCATAAGATACCTCTAGCACTAATTTGATTTCTCTTGCAAATCCATTATCATTTTTGATAAAAAATTTAGTATAGCAAAGAGTTTTTTAAAGTTGACGACTCTAATTGTGTTTAATTCGCTATTTACTTCATTATGTGAGTGTAATATTGTCATGATCCGAGTCTACACCCTTGCTAAGACACAGTGCTTAGAATAAGTGATCCAAAGCTAATATTTGACATAACATATCTAAGCAGATCATATGTAAATTGAAGCAGAATATGTAAATAAAGAATCATAACTGAAATAAATATATTACAATTGAATACTAATGCTCGAAAACCTTTAAACTGAACGAGATAATTTGTCAGTACAATACCCCGGACTGCTTGAAAGCTAACACAGCTGAAGTGAATAACATCTACTGACTCATAACTGAAGTCCTCTAAATGCGAGGAAGACTCACCGCAATGCTGAAAGTAGAGAAACTTAGTGGAGTGTCTGCTCACGAATTTAAATCATGGTGTTGAAATCTACATCATAAAATGACGTATCGCAAAGTAGTGTCAATACATGAAATGTATTGGTGGGATGATATCAACAATTATACAAACAACTGAAAAATTATAAATCTGAGCATGAGTAATACACAAGATAACTCAAGGATTGAGAGTCAAATATGTGACCTATGACAAATATTTCAGAAACAAAAATATATATTTAAGACCATACTTTTTTGAAATCATATCTGAAAGGATGCATATATGAAATCGATGTTATCTGAAATTTTATAATGATATATCAAGAAATATATAAAACAAGAGTAAATCTTTTAGGTGGGAGTTTCTCTTAACTGACATACACCATATGAGCTCATGATGCACCAATGAACACCCTAGTTTGGAGGGTGCCTTATACCTTGTCAGGGTCAACCAAAAAAATGGTGAAACATAGTCTTATGGTGACATGTAGTTTTGAAACTTGTGCTATCTAGAATTTTCGTCCCTCAGCGGTAAAACTATTCCCAAACATACTATCTATATAGCTCATAAAAAATATCTATTAATCTTATCTAGAAGCTTATCACGAGTCTTGCTCAAAATCTCTTTCTAAAACACATCTTGCAATGAGACTATGCTCAAATCAATGAGACGAAACTCAAATCTTTTCTAAAACATATGTCAAAATTTATTTCTAAAACATAGCTTTCAAATCATGAGATTTTTTTTTTTAGAAATTGCATAACTTGTAATTTCTCAAAATATCTTTCATAATAACTTAAAAGACTCTAAAATCATTCTTTGAAATATAAGATTTATGAATCATAAATAATAACATGTCAAAGCTAATAAGGACGACAATGAGAAAACCTTACTAAGTATAAAAAGAAAGTACATTAGTCAAGAATTCATAATCATGAATAAAAAGTTCAAAAATCATAAAATTCAAGTAATAAATATGGCAAAATTTGAAAGTTTTTTATAAATCCTAACTACAACATTGAATTTATGTATACTGAGGAATCTTGGAAATGAGGTTGAAAAGAATTCCTCATTGGAGTTCTACATATCTAAATTTTAGAAATTCTTGAAGAAAAACTTTAAACTTGAAATTTTATAGCTTGAACTTGAAAACCCTTCTATGGAGTTCTTGGAGATGAAGTTTGAGAAAAAATCTTGATTAAAAACCTCAAAATTCTTGAAGGGAATCTTGAAGTTGGAGCCTTTAGATCTTGCAAAATTGGAGAAATCCCTTTCTTGAAGTACTTGATAAGAATTAGGGATTTTGATAGTTGCTATACTTATAAGGATATTATTAGGTTATAAGATGGACTTAAGGAAGTTAATTGAAGGTAAAAGGGTAAGAATACCCCTCTAAAAACATAAGAGACCAGAAAAATCAACGAAAACGACCTTTTAATGAATTCTATCAGTCAAATGAGTGATTTAGAGGCATTGTCACTATAATATTCGGCAGAGCCAAAGTGGGGCTTTTGATCGCCAAAATTAATTATTTTTTTAAGGTTTTCGGATCATTTCAGTGACGTCAAACTATTCAATGATTCACTGAATGATAAGTGTCATCACCGGATTTTCTAGTCTGTATATATTTCAGTAAAACAGTCATAACTTTTTACTCTGAACTTCGATTGTATTGGAAAGAAGACTCATAGATCTTTAGCTTATTAGGTTATGAGCCACCTAACTCTTAATATTCTAAGAGATATGACCGTCTGAAGTTGAACCTCAGGTGAACTCATGCGAAAATTAAGCCGATAAAAATTCTTTAAACTTGGCTTGGTGTTTGAGGTGACTTACGACCCTAAGACACATTCAATACACTTACTACACTTAGTAAAGGACCTTAACATACACGTAAAACTTAGAAAAATAGAGTTTGTACCCATACACATAAGGAAGATGGTTCCAATATTTACTTAGAAGTTGCAAGGCGTTACAATCATGATGAGAATTTTCATGTTATTTTTTACTTGATTTTTTGTTGTGGCTAGATCAACCTTGTTGGTTGTGGAGTTGTTCAAGACAGGGTTGACGTTGATGTTGATATGATCGTTATTTTCAATACCAACCATTGAACGAATATCTTGCTACACAAGAACATAATTTGCTAGCAAGAATTTAGAAAAATCAAATCAGTACCATGTAGGAAATATAGAAGTAGAATGCTTTCTTTAGAAAATGCTCAAGTTTTATTAAGCTACTTAAGGTCACTTTAGATGATTATAATCATCAATTATATCTCTATTTATACTAATAAAAATATAAAATCAAAGGTCTTGCACAAATAACTAGATACAAGTATCACAATTCACTAGATACATGTATACAAAATTCTAAAAGACTTCTAGAAAAAACTAAGAGACAATATTGGGTTGACTAAATATCAAGGTGTGAATGCATTAATTTCAAAACTCTCCCTTAATGCATTTGCTTGACAACTCCAATGCCTTCTCGAAGATAGCAAAATTTTTCTCTTGAAAGTGCTTTGGTGAAGATGTCAGCAAATTGCTCTCTTGAATATCTCCTTCTTGATTGAGTTTGATTTTGTAAATCCATTTTAGATTTACAACTTTTCTTTCTTTGGGTATAGTCCCACACTCCCAAGTATTAATTTTCTCAATCATCCGAATTCTTCTGCCATGGCTTTGTTCCAAACATTGTGTTTCATTGTCTCCTCATAATTTTCTTGCTCAACACTAGTAAAGTAGCATCTCTGATAAATTTCACTCAAAAATTTTGTTCCTCTTGGAGGTGGTTTTTCATCATCTGAATATGAGACTTCTCTTCCTTGAGGGACATCTTCCTCTTCGTCTTCCTCATCCTCTTCTTGATTTGACAATTTAGATATGATAGAAATATTCTCCACCTTTTTATCTTTCCGATCTCACGTTGTTTTTTCATCAAAAATGACATATCTACTAGCAACAAGTTTGTTAGTTTTGACATCGAGAAGCCCATAGCCTTTTGTCATATCACTAAAAAAATAGAATGGTCATTTAGAGACATAAATTTATATGCAGCACTTTTTTTAGCATAACCACTAAAGACACTAACAAAAGTCTTAGAACCAACATTTACTCGTTTAAAATCAGGTAGACCAATCTTAGCAAAACACCCCTACACTTTCAGAAATTTCAAGTTAGCATGCAGACAAGACTGTTTCTCCCCACATATTGTCAGATAGACCAGAGCTTAAAAACATAGAATTCATCATTTCTTCAAGGGTTCTATTTTTTTGTTCAGTTACACAATTCTGTTGGGGAGTGTAGGGAGCACTAACCTCATGTACAATATCATTTTTCTCACAAAAATCTTCTAGAGTTTTAGTACTATATTCACCACCCCTATCAGATCTAAATCTCTTGATTTTTCTATCTAATTGATTTTCCACTTCTGCTTTGAATTTCAACAAGATGCTTTCATCTTAATCTTTAGACTTAAGAAGATATACCTTAGTGTATCTAGAAAAGCCATCAACAAAAGTAATATAATACTTTTTCCCACCTTTCTAACAGTGTTCTTGAAATCTGCTAAATCTAAATGTATTAGTTCAAGTAATTCGGTCTTTCTACTAATAACAAATTTGAAAGGTTTCTTGGCATGCTTTGCTTCTACACACAGGACATTTAGAAAAATCATCAGTTTTTATCATATGAATTAATTCTATTTTCCTAAATCTTTTAATAGAAGCAATATTAACATGACCTAGTCTACCATGCCACAAATTGATAGACTCAACAATATAAACAGAATTTGAAATGCTTCCTATTGACAATCTCTTGAACAATGTTCAATACAAATAATCCTCCACTAAGATATCCCTTCCCAACAAAGTCTCCTCCACGAGAAATAATTATTTTATCAGCTTCAAAAACAAGTTTAAGGCCTACTTTGTTGAGAAGTGCTCCGGAAACTAAGTTTTTACGGAGGGAGGGAACATACAAAACATTGTTCAAGGATAATGTCTTTTCAGAAGTTAATTTAAGTAAAACTTTTCCTTTACCCATTACTACAACAGTAGTGGAGTAACCCATAATTACACACTCGGCTTCAGTGGACTCCTCAAAGTCATGGAATAAATTCTTATTGGCACAAAAATGCCTTGAAGCGCTTGTGTCCAACACTTAGTTTTGTTAGCCACCAGATTTTCCTCAATGACTACAAAAACAATCATTTCATTACCCTCAGCAAGATGAGCTTGGACATCATTTTGTCCTTCCTGCTTTGAGTCCTGCCCTTTTCTTTGATAGCATTTGGCAGCCCTGTGACCAACTTTTTCACAAACACAACAAGGACCCTTAAATTTTTGAATTTGACTCTCCGGCTTGTTGAATTGATTTTTCTTCTTCATATGTTCCTTTTTCGAGACTTTCTTCTGTTTGCCTTTGAACCTGTCTTTCAAAACAGTACCAGAAGATTCAACAAGATTAACTTTAGAAGAATTAAGAGAAAACTCTTCCATCTTATCTTTGAGACGGTTCACCTTTTCGGTCCTCGTATGACTAATAAGTTCTTTAAGAGTTAAAAAAAAATTCTTATGTTTTAATTGATTTCTATAATCACTCCAAGATTGTGGGAATTTTTCAAGCAGAATATTAGCCTGAAATATCTCACTCATCTTCATGTCCTTGTTGAGAACATCAGCAGTCAAGTTCTCATATTCATGAAATTGTTCCATTATTGACTTATTATCAACCATTTAGAATTTAATCCACTGGCCGACAACATATTTTTTCTTTCCTGCCTCATCAACACCATATTTCTTTTTCAAACTATCCCATATTTCTTTGGCAGATTTATAAGTAACAAATAAATCAAATAACAAGTGTCCTCTCTCACAGTTCTGTTATCCTTTTCAAACTTCTTTTTAGCAACATTATCAACAACCATGACATTGCTAGAATCAATAGTAGTATTAGAACTATTCATAGAAGGTTCGTTAAATAAAACATAATCAACTTTTAATTGTTCAAAGAAAATCAAAAGTTTTTGTGACCATCATTTAAAATTATTTCCATCCAAAGGCTCAAGTTTTAACAAATCAGAAAAACATTGTTCAAAGAAATAGCCATTTATCAATATTGTATGTTAGTAAATCGCTTTCAAATTGTTGGGGAAAAATACTACAATGTTGATATTAGATTGGAATTATAAAGTAGTAAATAACTTATCACAAACACTGTGTCGTGGCAACCCACAGCCTTGAAAGCGATTTTGGCTCGACGCCGATGCAAATCGTTGTAGCCGGTCGCTCCCCAAGATTCCACAGTTACTCTCAAACACGTGCACTCGTGGCTAAGAGTTTGGAGGTTGCTCAAAATCAATTGCCCAAAAATATTCTAAGAATAAGAAGAAAGGAGGAAAAAGTTTTTTCACTTCTTTTTTTTTATGTTGGTTGTGTGGTCTTATGCTCACTCAAGATACATCTTTGTATAGGATTTGCAAAATAGGAGTTTCAAAGAGAAGAAGTAATTTCTAAGAAACGTATGTGAAATGTTAAAGACATTAAAATCCATTACATCACTGAACAAAATGTATTTTGGAACGGATAGGTAATTCATCCCTTTTGTAACGTAATATTTTATATATTTTGCATTACTCTTAATTAATAAAGGTAAAATTAATATTACAAAATCAAACGTCTTGCACAAATAACTAGATACATGTATCACAATTTACTAGATACATGTATTACAAAATTCTAAAAGATTTCTAAAAAAACTAAGTGACAATATTGGAAGACTAAACATCAAGGTGTGAATGCGTTAATTCCAACAGAAATATCCTTATCCCCACAACAAATGTCAAACTGTTTACCCTAAAAAAATATTTGAATTTGCAAGTGAGATTTAAAGGATATATGAATCAAGTTGTTAATCAAATAAAATAAGTAATGTTGTTAGAGAGCTAAACTAATTGAAATATAAAACAAATGTAGCATGAGCCTGATTAATCTGCGACGAGCTATATCAGACAGAGGTAGATGAACACTGATAGACTATTTTTACTCCATATATATCCCAACATAGCATTCCCATCCCTTAAAACATAAAAGAAAAAAGAAGAATGAAACTCTATTATAATTTTACATAATTGATTAATACATCTTGAAATGCCATTGGAAAACCACCAAAGAATTTTATTTAGAAAGCAATTAATTAGTGAGGAATATATGAGTCCTAGCAGTGGGGTTAGGCATGTATTGATGGAGGATGCTTTCTTAAGTGGATGAAATGATTAGCTAGATTCTTAATTAGGAGGACGTTTAAGTATAGATATGTTTGGTCTTCTTGATTTTTTAACGTAATTAGTAATTACTACTCTATTTATTTGTTCTTATAATTACTTGGTAGGTGCATGTATGTTTTTATTTATTTTTCGTTTTCCCTGCTTTAATCTCTCTTCTTCTTTTTCTTTTTTATTTCTTTTTCTTTTTTGGCAAGAACATTGATTGAGCACATTCATATATTGTGAAAAATATTGATCTGATATATATATAGGATTAAAAATGTCCCTTATATATGAACACTGATGTAATACTTAAATTTCATTTCAAGTGATCGAATATCGATCTTTTAAACCTGCGAGAAGGATTCCTTGTATAGAGATGTATTGAAAACACTTTTAAGTTCGGCGTGATTTATTAATTTCATCCTAAATTATATATTGACAACTTTAAAGACACCCCTTTATTTGAATAACTGAACTTACTTACAGTACCCTTATCTTGCAACATGAGTGAAATACACCCCTAAACTCTCACCAAGTTTACGGGTATTTTCAACACTTCTCACAACTTTTTATTAAAAGTCTCATCCTTCTACAAGAGTTTGAGATCATTTGCTATGCCATGTGACATATCATGAGTGTATGAAAGTTTAGTTAGTCAAGTAACTAGAGGGTTGTTTTTAATGTTATCAGTAGTTCAAGAACGAAACTAATAATTTCTGTCAAGTTCAGGAATATTTTCAATACTTCTCTCTATTATATATTAATGTTTTTTAATATAAAGTGAAAATGTTTTTACTATATGGTAGTACCGCATCTAGTATTACTATAATAATGTTTTTTTATATGTATGTTTTCTTTTACATACTCCCAACTGTTTTGTCATGACTATGCACTTAATTAAGTGTTGGGGCAAAGCTTACAACTTCATTTACAAATGTTTTTTGTATGATTTGTGTTGTTTATGTATCAGTTAATAACAACATATATACTTCACCTTTTTTTCAAAAGTGAAGGATACTGAAGTGGACATAACAATTATACTAATGAATATTGTCTCTAGCTATGTTTATATCATGAATACTCATGAACAATAATCTCTATGTATTGTACTTTTGGGTTGTTTTCATCTATAAAAATATGGTCACTCGATCTACTAATAATTTTTTGTTGTCATTTATAATAAAGAAATAACGACGTGATGCAAAAAAAAAGAAACAACTTTCGTTTTGCTTTAATTATGACGTGTATGAACCTAACAAAAAAAAAGGACCCCAATTTAGGGTAAAAAGTTAATTTTATAACTATATAAATTTCTAATTCAATTGTGCCTTTTTAAATATTTCTATTTTCAAGTTTTATTATCACAATTCACAACTAGGGGTGTTCATAGTTTGTTGGATCGGTTATTGTTTAAAATCAAAACCAAATCAATTTAGTCGGTTTTAAATTTCTAAATCAAACCAAACTAAATAAAAAAAAATAACTGCCCGGTTTGGTTGTTGCCGGTTTGGTTCGGATTTTTTGGTTTTTCAATTTAAAAGTAATAAATTAAATTTGTTGAGAATATACACATTTCGGTAGACACAGACACCTAATACATGAACAATCCACAAGAAAGTTATTGTAGATTCATTTAAGCAATACTAGAGTTATTATTACACGAATAAAGTGATTCAATTAAGAGAAAGTGTGACTGTATAATGTGACGTAGATAGGTAAAGATTAAAGTAATGGATTATGATGGACTTGGTCTTAGGAGTTTAATAGTTTGTCTAAAATTTAAGTATTGAGCTTGAGAAAATGGTAAAGTTGACACTTACGTTAATTAAATATAACAAAATATTTATATTTTATTCATGAATATAATATAAATAATTATAAATTTTTTATATATAATTTCTCGATTCGGTTTGGTTGTTTTTGCGGTTTTTAGTAAAATCAAAACCAAATCAAATAGTATCGATTTTCAAAATTTAAAATCAAACCTATCCAAACTACACCAAATATCAGATTTTTAATTGGTTTGGTTCGGATTGCGGTTCGATTTGATTTTTTAACCATAACCATGAATAACTCTATTCACAATTGTGATATTAAGATCGACTTGACTATAAAGTCACTCAAACAATGATTAGAAGAAAATAGGTTTAAATAATTATAGTATTTTATGTTACGTAATTATTTATCTTGTTGTCTCATTTATATCATAACGACTGACATGAACTCATATTACGAGTCCTTACCTTTTTCATTCTCATTTCGTTATTTTCATTATTTTATTATTAAATATTCTAAAGTCTCTCAAACGGTTAAACTTTTTGTATTATGCAAAATCTATTGTTTTCTATTTAAGAAAGATCAAATTTGCCTTTTGAAGTTGTTTGCAACAAATTTTAAAGTGACAAAAAATAAATTGCAATCACAAATAAAATACGAAGCAACATAACTTTATTGATAAATAATGCGGGCACAATTCTGTTGATCCATTTATTCTTCTCTCATAAGATTTATCCATGATTTGAGGGTTGTTAGTGGCGTATTTATCAAACTAGGATGATTTAGATTTAACTTCTATATGAATANTATTGATAAATAATGCGGGCACAATTCTGTTGATCCATTTATTCTTCTCTCATAAGATTTATCCATGATTTGAGGGTTGTTAGTGGCGTATTTATCAAATTAGGATGATTTAGATTTGACCTCTATATGAATATTCCATGACTTTTGTGGAATATATCGAGATCGTGATCTTTAAAAATACCCAAGAGTTTATGGGATATTTTGAGATGTCTTTTAAGGGAATTTAGTACCCTTTATATAGGCATGAACTGGGTTTAGGGTTTTAGCCTCCAAGAATCCTAATTGGAATTGAACACATATTGTAGAGTTCCAACTAGAATTGAACACGTCTTGTCTCGTAGAGTCCAACAAAATTTCAGTGTCTACATGAGTCTTTTTAAATTTCGAACACGGGAAGTAGTCACTACTACTCCCTTTGTCCCTATTTACTTGTCCATTTTTTACTTGACACACCTATTAAGAAAATAGTAATTGACATAATGAGTTTACCATTTTACCCCTATTAATTGATAGAATTCCTAAATCAATTTACCCATTAAAGAGGTTTTACCTTTTTTCAAAAACATTAACTCTTTAAATAAATTAAGGTATAGTATGTAAAAAATATTGTCTTTTCTTGATTTGTCAAAAATGAAAAGTAAAAATGGACAAGTAAACAGTAAAAAATTGGACAAGTAAAAAGGGACAGAGGGAGTAAATCCCTATCATTCTGTGAATTTATTAAATTCAATGCAACACTATTTCTTTGTGACCATATTAACTTCATAAAATAGTGTTTTGCAAAAATCAAATCGATCAATAAATCAACTCGAAAAACGTTATTGGGTTATTGTTGTTGGATTATTTGATCAACGAATTTTTAATGATTTTATAAAAAAAGTATTGATTATAGGTTCAATTTCAATTTTTATTATTGTGTTATTGGATTAATCGATAACCCATTAAGACGATGGTAATTTACTACTTTACTCTTCATAAATATTACTCCCTCCGTCCCATTTTATGTGAGGTAGTTTGACTCGGCACGAAGTTTAAGAAAGAAAGGAAGACTTTTAAAACTTGTGGTCCAAAATAAATTACAGAAATTTGTGTGGTTGTAAATTATTTCATTAAGAGTAAAATAAACATTTTATAGTTAAATTGTTACTTTATATAAAAATGTGTATTTCTTTTTGGGACTGACTAAAAGGAAAGTAAGTCACATAAATTGGGACATAGAAGTACTAATAATTGAACTCTGCGCTACACTTTACACACTCCACACTTCACAGTACTTCTACTTCATCATAAATTCCATATTATATTTTAGCTGTAACATGTAATTGCAACCTTCATACTATACATCTATTTTTATTGATGCAATTTTTCATTATCTTTCTTGTTTTACTATATCAAAGCATTTACAGCTGACTTACTTGTTTCATTGTATCGTGCCAAATTATTAGAGAAGAGAACTCATATTATATATATATTACATTTCTTATTTAGTAAATTGAAAATTAAATTGTTAATTACAAAAACTGATAAATCAAAAATTCATAAAAAATATCTTATTAATTTGTTATTAATTTAACGTATTTCAAAATTGAAAATAGATCCTGTTTTGTGTTTCATATTCCAAGAAGCATCCAATAACACTAATTCTGATAATACACATTGGAAAATTTGAATTAATTGTCCCTTGCTACGCTGCGTACTGCAGCATGTGACAAACTCCTTTTTTCAATAAAGCGACAACTTCTGTTCACAAAGATTATTCATCATATCATTAAATCTTTTTATTACTATAAAATAAACTAAATTTAAAAAAGGTTACCTTTACACTTCTCTTAAAAAATTAAAAGACACTACATATGATTAATTATTTGACTAACCGGAACCAAAATCTTAATACAATAATTATGTTTTTACTCATGAGTAGTGGTGGGTATAATAGTAAGGTAATTATATATATTAGTGAAATATTTTTAGCAAATAATGATAGTTAGTTTTGTGAGAGTTAAGATTTAATAAATGTGATGTAACCAAAGTTGGTGAGAGGAAGATGTAGGTGGTGGAACTTAAATGAGACAAGATTGATTAGGGAACATGGACACCTGTCTATGAATTTATCATGTGTGGACCTATGCTTTACTATTTGAGTGGCAACGGTTTAGTTGCCTAAGCTATTGGGAATTCATCAAACCAATCTTTTATTCACACGTAATTCCTTCAGCTTATTTCTCAAAAGTGTGAGAGAATAGTTTTGAGATTGTTTTATTCATAGATAGAAATTTCGAATTCAAATTTAGCAGAGGGTAGTATTGAAAATATTCTTAAATTTGATGTAAATTATTAGTTATATTTTTGAATTATTGATAGTTTTAAAAATATCTTTTAACTTGATTTAATAAACCTAGATACACTCCTAAAGTGCAACATGACATAACAAGCGGTCTCAAACTTTTGTGGTAGAATGATACTCTTAATAAAAAATCGAGAGAAGTGTTGAAAACAACCTTAAATTTGGTGAGAATTTAAGTGTGTATTTGACGCATATTGCAAGATGGGGAGTGTATTTAAGTTCAGTTAGTCAAGTAAAAATATGTTTTTAAGACTGTTAATAGTTCGTAGATGAAATGATAATTCACGCCGAATTTATTATGTTTTTTTTTAATTCCTATCTAGTGTCCGAAGCCCTTATTAGTAGGGAATGTTTTTTATTTTATTTTTCACTTTGTGTCCGAAATCAGCATTGGAGTCCCGATTAAATCTAAATCGCGCCCTTCAAATCTCATTAGGAATAACGCTTCTAATAAAATTTTCTTTGTATTCAGGACTCAAACCCAAAATCTATGATCAAAGAAGAAAAGAAGAAGCTGTCTCACCACAATACCACAGTTGATGGCAGGGAATGCTCTCATCCTTCAGTGGATCTATAAATTGGATAAATAAATTTTCAATTTAAATATACTGGTCCACGTTAATATCTTCTCATTTAAGATCTTCTAAAATATCATTGTCAAAGTTTTAAAGAAGATTAACATGAAAAGTCATTGATATGTGCTCAAGACAACAAGAGGGTGTCCCATTTTGTACCACTAGCAGCCTAACAAACAAGACAAATCAAACGTTATGTTTTAATTTACTTGGACAAGTAAAACTGCTTATTAATTCATTCAACCAAGGCCAAACGTATTCTTTTTTCTTAAGAATAAAGAAGACACTCTTAAAAAATAATAAAATCTGAATAGATAAAAAGAAGGCACGCTTGTCAATCCATTGTGTTGTGTACCTTATGTCATTCAACATATATATTTTTTTTATTTTCATCCGATATTTGATATTCATATTGAAAGTTCGACTATTTTAAATTTACATAGAGTTCATTCGGAGAGAAGCACTCTCTGTCAAGGATTTTTCTATATCATGAATTTAAATTCATGATCTCTAATTAAGAAAAAAAATAACTCCATCCGCTAAAGGATATATTTTGTGGCATGTCATTCAACATATTAATGAGGTGGAAGTCAATTTAACTTTGAAATATTGATTTACCAAGTCAAGAAAGAAGCATCTTTAAAGTATTTTCCTTTGTTATCAAGCATTTTTTTTTAAAAAATTAGCACTAATTTGGTTGTAGACTAGTTTGCATTTCTTTTTATTTTTATTGTTAGAAAGGGGAATTGGCCATCACTATTTTAAATGAGGATAAAAAGTTTTTTCTCTTTTCCTTTTTTTTTTTTTTTTAACTTTCCTGGTATTGGGAAAAAATGGGAAAAGGAGAAAAAGACAGATAATGAGGTAAAAAAATATATTTTATTTTTTTTCCTTGAGTTTTGACCTGTATATCTAAAAACAAATTGGGAAGTCGATTAAAATGATAAAAGTAAGGGTGAATTGCAGATACTATGAATTTTAAAGTAGGATTTGGTGCTGAGAATAAGCATTTTAAACATATTTTATCGTGTGTGAAGCAAATAGTGATTAGAAAGGATCAGGTACCATAATCCACATTAACAGCCCCTGCCCCACTCACACCTTTCCCCCCTCTACTTTTCCTTAATTAAAAGTCTTATAGGGAGTAATAAATATGAACACTTTAAAAAAAAAAATACAAAAGTAATATAGAAAAGATTTAATCAATATATTTTTAGTAAAATGAATAACTAATATAAGACATTTATTTTTAGTATAATAATTAATTAAATTGGGTCGAGTAAATAGTCATAGAGAAATTAAGACAAGAGGGTTGACAACCTCACCTCCAAACACTACACCAAACAACATATATATATATATTGTAATTGTGATTTTATTGAGACATTTCTTAATATTAATATTTGCCAATAAGGTGTGTCATTAATGATATTATAAGATCCAAATTTTAGGTAGTTTTAGTGATCATTGTTATTGACCCTAAATCGATGCCATGAAAAAATTGGGATTTTTTTTAGCATAGTTGATATCTTTACCAGCACTCTTTATAGTTACCTAAAATTTAAGCAACTCTGAATTTAATGACAAGTAACACATTTTCAGTGAAAATTTGAATGAAAGGCTTTATTGTTACAGTGAAATTTAAGATTGTGTGAGAAGTCAAAGGAAGGGATAAAAAAAAATGAAGATATTAGAAGTTGTATTCAATTTGAATAGACATGAAACAGGTAAAAGAAAGATTTGTCTCTATTGAACTTTATTTATTGTATATTATTACTATATACTATACTAGTTGAAACAGATCTAATTATACTGTCTTGTCTCAGTTAATTAAGGATGCTTTTGCTTTCCAAAAAAGAAAAACCTGTTTCTGAATTAGAATTCCTAATTTTTCAGGTGACAATTAAATATCACCTTTAAATCTCTATTTATCATCACATCTCTTCTTTACTTTACTGCTCTTATAAAGAAACCAAAGATAAACAAACACATAGCTCCCCACCACTTGTTCTTTTATATTTTCTTTTATTCACTGGCATTTCTAATTTGTGAATTTACAATGATCGTTGTGCTTAATAGGATCTTTTAATATTCTATGTTTTTTCTCGGAAGTGTGTTAATTGTGGAGTTGAGTATCTTCTATAACACTCTACATGATTTAAACTTGAATTGGTTTAGTCGAATTCCAATTTTTGCGAAGAATTGTGTATAATCATCTTCTTCTTCTTCGTCTAGTGCAAAATCCAAGATTAAGAATTTGAAGATCATGGAGGTTTATCATCGTCCTTATAGGCTACTTCTTGATCCACATCCTGTAATTCCACCTAGTAGTACAATAAGCAAACCTCACCATGGTTACTCAAACGAAGCGAATTTCGATACAAACATGGTGATCATTTTAGCTGCTCTGCTTTGTGCATTAATATGTGCTCTTGGATTGAATTCAATTGTGAGATGTGCGTTACGTTGCAGCAGGAGATTTGCTTTCGAGTCAGAAACAGCACGATTAGCTGCAACAGGGCTGAAAAAGAGCACACTGAGGCAACTTCCCCTCTCTGTTTATGGATCAGGAGTTAATATTCCGGCTACTGATTGTCCCATTTGCCTGGGAGAATTCGTTGATGGTGAAAAAGTGAGAGTTTTGCCGAAATGTCATCATGGATTTCATGTGAAGTGTATAGATATTTGGTTGGCTTTACATTCTTCATGTCCAACATGCCGACAATCGTTGCTGGAACAGAACACAACGGCCGCAGCAGCAGGGGATGTTGAAACTGGATTGAGGCAACCTCCTCCTCCTCCTCCTGCTGCTCCTGCTATTGCTGCTGAGGAGGTTGGTTAGTTTGCAGTATCTTTTTGTTTTAAAAGGGAAAAATATGTAGGTGATTTCAGTCTTCAGATCATTTGTTTGCTCGGCAAGGTAGTCAGAACCAACCAGTTTTTTTTTTTTTTTGAATCATATACGCAAGATTGATATTGCCTTCATTTGCACAAAGATGTGCTAGTAAGAATTGATGTCATTCCTCATTTGAAAATTTTGAGTTTGTTTTCTTTTACATCCAACCTGTATTTGGAAACTGTTTGATTTATTTCAATCTTTGAATTTGTTTTGAACTTGTCTTCTTAAGAGAATTGATCAAACTTGCATATTCTAGGCTAAATGGTGGAGTTAAGGTATTAACTTTTTCGGTTGGGTGCCAATTGATCGTGACTGACTTTGAGGTTATAAAAGAAAGTTGATTGATTTTACATAAAAAGAACCATTAGTTGAGTTGACTTTGAAGTTATAAAAAAAACTTGAGTGACTTTCTATGAAAATAACTATTAGTTGAGTGACATATGAGATATTAACTCTTTGGACGAGTAAAGCAGAGTTCATACTTATTCCACATGACATGTTTTTTTGTGATTATAAGCTATTCGTAACAATTTACAGTTGCGTTGTCAGATGTCAATGGTAAGATGGAGGTCTTGTTACTATGGCCAGCTAGTCATGTAGATCAAATATCAAATCATGATCTTGAACACTCAGCAACACTGCTACTACTTGATTAATCAGCATCAGCACTCTGGAAACTGCAAATTTGTTCATAGAAAGCCAAAAGTTTGAATATTTGTTATGCTTTTTTTTTGTTCGTCTCTGTTTGATTTGATAAGGCACATTTTGATTGTTAGCCATAAGGAACAAAAGGAATCATTAGCATGTGCTAAAAGAACAGAATCTGTCTGCACAACTTTTCATCATATAGCTCTTTTCTCCCCTTTTATAGGTCAATTTGGTCCACAGCATTGCTATTTGCAATTTGCAAAGTAAGGTATCAACTGGACATTTAGGCAACAGACCCTCTCTGCTACCTCTTTTGACGTTTGATTGATCAGCATTATCTTCTACTTGATTAGGCTCAAGTAGAAAAGATTGCTCGTAAATACTACCATAGTGCGCAAAGGAACAATGTAGAATGATGATTGAGTTGAAAGAAGTCAATTCTAGAATTAAGATTGGATACCCTTTCCACTACTTGCTTGCAATTGCGATCTGTCACCGCGTTCTAGTCATCAATGAAATGGGTGAAAATCGTTTGAGATTACGCTCAAGTTCAGTACAACAAAGAAAGGCAAGAAATTTCCCATTTGCATAAATGTTGGTAGACAGAATTAACAAATACCTATGCTAGTGGGAGGTAGTAGGTACATAATAAAATTATCGTAGGCAAACTAATGTGGCCTTTATATAAAACAAAAGAAAAACAGTAAGTGCAGTGCTAGGAGACAGCATGTGTGCTCAGTCAAAGCAACCCAAGTGCCCAAAGTACCGCATCTGTACAAAGGCCAACAGCAGTGTACCTTTTGGAGCCATTTCTTGATATTCTTCTGATAATTGAAAGTAGAGTGCTAATAGTACTATGATACTGCTTTATTCAAACTGCTTTCCATGTAGCAAAAAGTATTGATTGAAAGATCTCTCGCAAAATGAAGTTGCGGATGCTCTTGTATAATGTTCTGCAGGCACTTGACTCACAGTTGCTAGTGATAGCTCTCCTCACTGTATTATACATGCTGTTATCAAATTAGATGCACATAGATACTCAAAACACAGCACATAGGCGTTTGTTTCTGTAAAGAATAGCAGAAGAAAAGTATAATTGGAGAACCCTTCTGCTAGCCCAAGATCGTTAACTAAGATCGGAAGATTCAACTAAGGAAGAGGAAGCTAGAAAAGAGAACTTGTTTATGGAAGAACTCTTTTATTTGAGTTGTTCTTAGGTTGTCTTGGGTTTGGGTTGATTACAAATATACAAGACCATCCTCTATTTATACTTGTTCATGGATGGTTCTAGAAATTCTTCTAGATACATCTACAAAGAAAATTCTAGTAAACTTTATCTTCTAGATATCTAGATATTTCTTTAAGATAATTATCCTAGATACTATCCTAGACTATTCTAGATTTTACTTAAGTACAAATATCAAAGATTTAAAATTCTAGAAAGTTCTACTAAATATCTAATATATATTTTGTACCTCCAAAAAATCAACTTTAATTTTTCACAATTTCTACTTACTTCGATAATGATGAGGTTTATACAATCGCATCCTTCAATCTCTTTGACTTCTTTCTTGATTTTGAATCCTTCACAAATCCAGTGCACTTGGTAGTCCTGCAACGAAAGACATTGTGCTTTCTATATGAGTCCCCGTATGTACCAACTTCTTTATATTTGAAGGCAAGTGTAACTCGGATACAATGGTGGACCACTCAAAGGTAAGGTGTAGTATTTGAAGTGGGGTAGCACTCTCCAATAAATCAAATATCGTTCTAACATAATGAATGTGATAACAATATATTACTTCAGGGGTTGTCTAAACCTGTCATAAGATTCGTGTGGCTATACCATATATTATCAACATTGTCGTTAACTTATACTCATTAATTTCAGGGACTGCCATTGTCCTCCTGGAAATCTGATTAGGGGTTTGACAGGTGATATTGATATATCTGGCTTCCTATGATGCTCAAAAACAAAAATGAAACAATGATTTGACAGAGGCAACAAGAAATCACAGTAAAAGACCATCTGATATATATTTGTCTCCAATCATACAGAAAAAGAGATGATCAATCAAGACAAACTTAGCAATCAGTAGTAGTGTTACAATACCATGGTTGTGGTTACAGGTACATACTTGATTCACAGCCTCCTTATATTCCTTCCCCCCAAATTCTGTATTGAGCATATTGTTTGCACATTAGATGCACATACATACTCAAAAAACAGCACATAGGAGTTTGTTTCTACTTACTTGGGTAGTGATGTCAACACAGTCACATCTTTCAATCGCTTCTACTTCTTCCTTAATCCTCACAGCTGAAGCCTCCAGAGATTTGTTGTTGCACCAAATCAACTTAATCTGTTTCAGTGGTGGAATATCTACAAAGCTAAGGGGGATCTCCTTGAGATTGTCGCATGCTCTTATAACAAGTGTTTCGAGTAGGGGAAAGGAGGCATCCCACCTTGAGATACTTAAGCACGACAGTTTCAACAACTTCAGTTTATGGAACGTGATATCTCGAAGGCACCATTCTTTTGATTGAGAAAAACTCGGTTCAGAATCTATAAGATACAGAGATCTTGTAACTGGAGATACTCCAGGCTTGGTAATCCCACAATGAAGGAAATTGCTCTTTCTATATCAGTCCCGAATAGTACCAACTTCTTAATTTTGAAGGTACTTGTAACCCGGACACAATTTGGGGCCACAAAAAGGCTTAAGAGATACCACATAGTGAGGCTTCAGAGATGGAGTAAATTTTAAGGGTAAAAACTAACATAGTACCACCAAGTAGAAAAGATTGGTGGTAAAAACTAATATAATACGCCAAAGGAACAATGTAGATTGATGATTGAGTTAGAAGAAGTCAATTCTAGAATTAAGATTGGATCCCCTTCCCACTACTTGATTACAATTGCGATCTGCCACCGCTTTCTAGTGATCAATGAAATGAATGAGATTACCGCTCAAGTTCCAGCACAAACAAAAAAGGCTAGAAATTTCCATCTGCCTAGGCAGAATAACAAATACCTACGCCAGTGGGAGGTAGTAGGTACACGATAAAATTATCAAACTAATACGGCCTTTATATAAACTTCACTAAACTTCAACGATGTAAAAGACCTACAGTGGTGTAGGTTTTTTAGCAACGTTCACTAAACTTCAAAGACTGATTTTAGATTACAACTCAATAATCAAACGAACTAACTTCAATACCTCGAACAAATCTGTTTACTCCGACTAATAAACTCAACAAAGACTTATAACTCTAAGTCTCTAGAATTCTACAAACCGACATTCAACACACATAGTGACTCTTGCTTAACAAACAAAACTTCAATAAACAAACAATTACAAACTTGATCACACCTAACAACTACTAGACCAGTTCTCAGAATATGCAGTAGGTGCGGCTAGCAGTAAGCTTCAACGCCCTATAGCAGTTTTTTCAATACACCCATTGTGCACCAACTGCTCTTGTATTATCTTCTTCTTAAGGTGTGATCTCGTCCTGAGGAGTCTTGATGTCAACCTTCAGCTGAGCATTCTCAGTTTAAAGGGAGACGGTGCAGTTGATATATGTGAACAGAGCCTTAACGTTCTACAAGTCAACATGCCTAATATGGCCAAAATATTCATAGGCTCTTCTTACTTGAAAGTTCTTGTCTTCGTACTTCGTACGCCTATTGGTTGAAGTGACAATATTCATAGATCTCCTTTGAGCTAAGTATGTTGGAAATCTTACGAAAAATATTTTTATCATGAACATTTGTAGGAAATTCTCATAGCTTGAAGCGTGTCGAAAAACCCTGTCCTTAAAGATATTTCACCCGGTATAGGTATATCCCTGAATTCAACAAGCGCTTCTAATATAAAATTAGGAGCCAGAAGCTAACAAAATTCTTTAATAAAACCAGCACAAGAATTTTGGAGAAAGAATATTTGTATACTTCACTTCGTCTCTCCCAAAAAAAACAAGAGGTGATGACACTTTATATAAGAAGAGGATTCGGCCAGAAAATGGGTATTGAAAGACCCTTTAGGACAAGAATAATACTTCCTATGCCTTAATTACTTGTCCACTTTTTCTTTTTTAGTTGTTCCTTATTACTTGTTCATTTTGACAAATCAACAAAGAACATAAAATAATATTTTCTTTCAAGTATAATAGGTAAAATAATTCCTTTTGAGATATTACAAAGTATTCATATAATATTTCACATCATTATAGGTATCTTTACTTGAAATATAAATGAAAACAAACAGCCATAATATGGTCGCGCTTGTATATATGAACACATAGGCAACTTAGTCACAAGATAAAACAAGAGTTAGCACTTGATGACTTGAATAACTAGATATCATGTTTATTGAAATTTAAGTGCTATATAGAGATTCTACTTGAGTGGCTAAATGATCTTTGTCTTAATTTACTTATTATGGGCTGTTAAATTAGGTATTAGGCCTACCTCACACCCCAAAAGCTAGCTCAAAGGGAGGAGGATTGTCCAAGTCTTATAAGGAGTCTATCCATCTCATTAACCACCAATGTGAGACTTTAGTTATTCTTTAACACCCCACCTCACGCCTAGTGCTTAGCATCTGGTGCGTGGGCAATTTTGATTTTGGGGGCCCCAACGTTGGGTGAGACGGACCCTGCTCTGATACCGTATTAAATTAGGTCTTAGGCCTAACTCACACCCCAAAAGCTAGCTCAAAAGGAGGAGAATTGTCCAAGCCTTATAAGGAGTTCACCCATCTCATTAACCACCAATGTGAGACTTTATAGTTATTCTTTAACATAGGCCTTTAAGGCAGTACTTGAATAAAAGCTACCTTTAACGATGGGAGGGTATTCATAGGTTTTATTTAAGATATATGTGCAACACTTTTCACAAGGTTGATACCGGACCATTCATAGTGAGCTCAACGATTGTGGTGTACCCGTCTTTGTGGCATCATTTGCATTTGGTAGTCAGCTGGAATGTCACGCACTAGTTCCCCTTATTTGAGCCAAGATATGGCACATATGGCCTGCGGGCAAGACCCTCGTAGCAGGCTTACAGAGGCCCAAGATATAGCACATACCAGTACATGTTATATGTACCATATGTTGGGGGTGATGGTGGTGCTGCATTTATACAAATGCAGGATCAAGTATACAGATAGGCAAACCTCCACATTAGGCAGTTGTGGTGTTTATAGACTTGGACTGGGCCTTTGGGTAATGCCGCAGTGAACTTCACTGCGATGGGCATTGCATCACAACGCCTTTTGTTTTTTTATACTTAGGTCAATTTTCTCTAAACTCTCATTCCCCATGACTTTTAGGGCATCTCTAACACATTCTTTATTTTACTCTCTAAATATAGAAATTACTAATATAGAGAATCTTTATATTAAGAGACAACTAACTCCAACTCAATTTTCTATTTTTTCACTTTAAAAAAAATCTTATTTTCTGTCCTCAATATTATATTATTATTCTTTATTTTCTTATTTCATAAAATAAATCTTTTTTAAAAAATAAAATAAAATAATCACCCTATATAATTATTACTAAAATGTTGTCGTAACTTTTAAAATTATTATGTTACATATTCTATTGGAGGAGTTCCCCTTTAAGCGTGAGCCCGAGGCAAAATACCGCGCATGGTTTGCCTTGTTTGGGCAAAAGATATCTTTTATGCTTTCTTGTTTTGGCAGCACATGAATGCTTGTTTTGGAATGTCATGTTATCTATTGTATCTTTAAATTAACAATTTCATCTTATATTCAAGTATTTCGTATACTATATTTAAATTTATATTTTTTGACTTATTTTAAATTTTATATACTCTTCATAGTGAAAACAATTATATTTTTAAAGTGACGAATATTTTTTTTAAAAAAAACTAAAAATAGAAAGACTGTTAATCCAGGAAGAAAGACTGTTAATTCAGGATGAAAGTAGTATACTTTTCAATAATAGATTAGATGTTTTTCATTTAATTACTCATTTACACATGCATTTTTCATTTTTGTGATGATTGTTATTTTAAGAAAATTAAAAAATTATAATAAAAATAAGGGAAACTTACCTAAATCTCACTAGTTTAAGAGCTAATTATTTATATACTCTTTAGTTTGCAATATTTTTACCAGAATTTGGTGCCTCCAAATACGTCAATACATGTATCTTGAATAAATGGGGGTCAATTTTATGTGCAAGTTGTTCTAGATATATTGCATCCAAGTGCCTTCACACGTATCTGGGGAATATAGCAAATCTCGCTTGCCTCCCTCGCCTCTCTCCCATCTCATTCACCACTCTCTCATGTATTTGGTATCCAAATACATACGAATCACTCCAGATGCATACATAGACATGTATCTAATGTGATTCACATGTCTCTGAGATACATACGAATCTCGCTCGCCTCCCTCCTCAATCTCGCTCGCATCTCTCCCTAATTTTGTGTATCTAGTAGCAAATACATGTATTTAAGTGTAAAATATGCATGAAACTCTTAATTAGTGGTAAGCTACGTAATATTTTGAAAGTATAGATAATAACAATATATATGTTAGTGAAGTATATCTAATTATGTAGTTTTTCCTAATAACATATATCTTAAATAATTTTTTAGTGGAAATATAAATTTAATTAATGATCTTATATGATTTATAATATATTAATTACAAATGTTATATAATATAAATTTTATTAAAATATTCAATAATTGAAATAGAGAACATGAATAGAGAGTAAAATAGATGGGAGTTGAAGATGATCTTAGTGTAGTGTTGTTCCCATCACAACAAACATTGTATAACTTCTTCTATCAAATTCGAACTAAGAGTTGTTAGATGTGTTGGAATTAAAATATCAGCACGCGGTTGACCATAACCATACATCCTTATTAGTTATTAACATCACACCACTCATCCAANATATATATATATATTAACTTTTGAACCCACTAACACAAGTGAGACCCTTGGCAGAGTGATGAAAAAGGTTCAATTTTCCCAGCCAGCCCAAGTTCAAATCCCTGTTGCCACATTTTAATTTTATTTTTTATATCTTGAACCCACTTCGTGAAAATCCTGGGTCCGCCACTGACATCGAACATTGTATAACTTCTTCTATCAAATTCGAACTAAGAGTGGTTAGATGTGTTGGAATTAAAATATCAACACGTGGTTGACCATAACCATACATCCTTATTAGTTATTAACATCACACCACTCATCCAAAGTAATCGTGCTCTAATAGTTCAACATGTAGTGCGGAGTTGCCAGATGTTATAGATATGTACAAAATTTTAGAACTATTCGTATTATAGTCAAAATTAATAATCATCCAAATAATATTTTCAAGTGGGTTAAATTTTAAATTGAATAAAATTTGGTAAGAATTAGTGATCATTTGCCCCTTTTTGAAAAATAAATAAATATTTGGGATCGTAAATTAAGAGGCTCAAAAAGAAGAAAAAAACTTTAATTATGTTCTTATGTGTAACGTCATAAAAATTTATTAAGGTACAAAACGTCAGCGTCGCCATGTCAGCACAATATTCACGCAAAAGGCGTGTGTCATCTTAGACCAATCCATTCCCAAGCTTGTGCCGTTGCTTGAACTGCGCGTGCCACCTCTTCTTTCCACGCATCCTACTTATGTCTATGCCCCTCCCCATTTTTAACCAATCACAAAAACTTAACAAATATTACATACTGTAACATAATATTAATTATTTCTTTTAATTTTGTTACCCAATTAATTTAAAAGCAAAACTATAGAATAGTCAATTTTCCATATTTTAAACGCGTCAAAAAATACATTCAATTTATATTTGACTCATGGGAAAATAGAGGTATTTTTGACCAATAGTGGTCCGCACCTACTATTTGCTTGTTCGTGGCAATTTCTTACTGTTATCAATTTAGTTTGGCGTGTACTCACTCCTAAATACATTAGGACACGCCCCTTTAAAATGGGTGAGGCTTTTTCTTGTTAATATAACCGCCCAAAACCCGAGCTTAATCCCTTCTTATTCGGAACATCAAATCTGACTCCATTCTTACTCAGCCCCTAAAATCCCCTTTTTCCTATTTAATTCTGGTTTACAGATTCATCGAATAGTTTTTTTCCTGGAAAAATCTGCTCAAAGATGGCATCGTTAAAGATTCATCCTAGAACCTATTCATTGATTCAATTTAACAAACCCAATACGGTTTCTGATTTGAAATTGAACTCTTCTCTCTCAGTTTCTAAGCAGATTAAGAAAAGGGTGTGTTCTCATTGTGTTTCGTCTTCTCTATCTTTATCAAATTCATGCGGAGGAGGAGGAGTTATGAAAGAGGATCAGAAAACGGAAGGTGTATTATCAGGGAAGATTGATGAATGGATGAGTGAATCAGTGGTGGATATTGTGAAGAACTTGAAACAAGCGCCGTTGTTGGTTCAGATATACTCTGAGGATGGAAAAGGACAAGTGAAGATCAAGACGGAGAGAGCGGTGGAGGAAGATTGGCCGATGAAGAAAAGTCAATGGGAGAAGAGATCACCAGATGGGCTTATTTTCGTTGGAGAACTTGGAAGTGAGGATGAGAAACTTGTAGAGGAAGAAGGAGAAGGGATAACAAAGGCATGGGGAGTAGTTGTACAGGGGAAAGGGATGGAATGTTCACCAGCTTGTTATTTGTTGAAAACCAGTAGAGTTGGTGCTGGATTTGGGATGGGATTGTTTTGCACACATTTCTGTTTAGCAAAAGTACAGAATTTTAGGGACAGTGCTCTTATGCAGTTTCAAAATTCTTGGTTGTTGCAATGACTATTCATCAAATCATTAATTCTTGTGATTCACCAAATGTATAAACAAGGTTTTACTCATAATCATACTACAAATACAATGAATTGTTTCTATCAAGGGATTGAAAATCATACTGCTTTGATTTGGTTGTTATTTGTTGAGTAATGTACGAATGACACTCATCCTAAACGTGTATTGCAAGGCTTGAATATATTGTTTGCCATCTTTATGACATAGAGAAACTGTGAATCTAATAATATTAGTACAAACATATTTTGCTCGAAATAGGCTAGTTATCTCTCAAGGAGAAGGAATGGGCAATAAATTAAGTCTTTTAAAGGATTTTTATGTCTATATATTGATTTTGAATCTCTTAAATGTAAGATTAGAGGTTGACTCAGTGGTTGAGGGGTTTGAACCTCACCATGAGATTCCAAAATCAAATCTTAAGCACTATTCTTTTTTTTTTGAACCCCCTTAATAGAAATCTTGAATCTGTCACTGCTAACATATTTTGCTTTCTTACTTTGCCCATCTTATTGTTTAGCAAATAACGAATATCAAGGATTATTTGTAATGGCTCACATAGTAGAGTTGTTTTCGAAAGACCCTCGGCTCAACCCATCAAACTCTAGTAATAAAAGAAGAAACAATGAAGAAACCATAACAATAAATACGAAAAATAGAGTAGTTCCTACGAGAAAGGAACAATACCAAAAGAGCGAGCAACATCAAACATTAATATGAATTGGATTTTCTGTTTCTTGAGGAAGCTCAAAATCTTGAGGGAAATGTATGCACACTATTAAAGAAGGTTGAGAACCTGTGGAGGAGTTTAATGTAGTGCACAAATTAAAAAACCTATCAGATGCAACTAAACTTGAAATGTTGGTGGAAATAGAATTATTTTTTAATTGAAATAGCACATAAATTAGAGTGTGAGTTCAATTTTAAAAGCATAAGTTATTTTACTATGTTGGAGGATTCATAAAAAGTTGTATTTACCTATAACATGCTTGCTCACATGGGTGCATTAAAAAAATAGGAGTTAATGTATAGCGTCATCAAGCATCTCATTAGTGTATAAAATATAAATGTGAAACTTTAAATGATTAGTATATGCTGAAAATGGTAAGGTACAAAAATCAAGATACATAGGTGCTCTTCTTTATTTACTAAGAAAGATCCTTGGGCAATTTTCACTTAATTATTTCCTCAAATGTGATTAGCATTTTTAATGAAATGTTGTTACATATATGATTGAAACAAAATAAATAGAGTTTGATGAACCTAACTCTCAGATAGAGAGAAGAGTAGAGGCGAAAACTTTAGTATGTGAGCGCGAACTCTATTGGCATAACTCTAACCATGCAATAGGAGCATTATATTCAGGGAATAAGAAAAATTTAACAATGCAATAGGAGCATTATATTCATAGAAAATTGTCTTTACCTATAACATGCTTGCTCACAAGTGTGCATTAAAAAAAATGAGGAGTTCATGTAAAACGTCATCAAGCGTCTCAGCAGTGTATAATATATAAATGTGAAACTTTAAATGATCAGTATATGCTGAAAATGGTAAGATACAAAAAATAAGATATAGATGTGCTCTTCTTTATTTACTCAGAAAGATCCTTGGGCAATTTTCACTTAATTTTTTCCTCAAATGTGATTAGAGTTTTCAATTAAATGTTGTTACATATATGATTGAAACAAAATAAATAGAGTTCATCGAACCTAACTCTCAGATAGAGAGAAGAGTAGAGGCGAAAATTTTAGTCTATGCGAATTCTATTGGCATAACTCTCACTATGCAATAAGAGCATTCATGGAGTAAGAAAATTTTTAATAGGAATTCTCCTCTTTTCCCCTTAAAACACACAACCTTGCATGGTATGGGGCTTTCACTTGAGTACTTATCTGATAAAGAAAAAATGAATATGATGAATGTTGATGTAGAGAAGCCAACTTAGCATTTTATCTTTATTCTCCAATAATGAGAAACAATGTTACCCATTAAGTCGTCTAATAATTTAGCAAATGCAAATTAACACATGTATGCTTGAAAATAAAAGTAAACGTTGAAAAATTATCTATTTCCCTGCTTTCCTATAGCAGAAGCTAAAAAGTCTAAATAAAACCCAAATAAAAGACCATACATGAATCTTGAGAACCTGCTTAGGAAAGTATATTACAACCTGGATTTATCTCTATAAGTGCATCAACAGTTCTAAAGCTTATGTTGGGACATTGCTGTATGTTCAAGCCCTGAAGGTTCTGAACCAAATCGAGCAAGAGGGGTAAGCTATTGTCTGACACCAAAGGGCAACCAGACAATGAGAGGATCTGCAAATGAAGCTGTATAGCACTGGACAAAGTTGTAATCCCTGAATCGGTGATTCCACACTTGGAAACATCGAGTACATTAAGCATCCAACAATAGTTCCAAATTTCTACTAATGTTGCATCAGTAACATGTCTGCAACCATCTACGAGTAGAGACTTCAGAGATCTCTCATTGAATTTAATTATGGCTGAAACTGCTTTGTCTGTAATATTGACACACCCGCTTAGATTCACCACCACCAAATTAGCTGCACAATTATTAACTAGAGGGAAGAACCCTCGTCAGTTATACAAAGAAGCCCACTCAGCTCTATATGAGTTAGTTTGTGACATAGACTACCTACTACAACAATGGTAGCATTGCCTACTCCAAGACATTTGTGAATAGTCAATGATACCAGTGAGTTACAACAAAGAGCCTCCGAATGAGCTACATTGACTAAGTCCATCACACCCAAGCACTTCACCAAGGAAAGAGTCTTCAGTTTCTTACCACAGTTCAGAAGTATACCAAAAAATCCAGCCTGGGTAATCAAGTGGCATTCCTCTAACTGAAGGTTCTGAAGTGAGACTGAAGCTTTGACACAAGCAACCAATCCATTATTTGATAGGACGACACTTTTTTGAACACAAAACAACTTTAAATTTGGGCAAGCTTTACAGATAACGTGAAGACCCAAATCATTGACTCCATTGGAAGCACTTATTGAAGGGGCCTTCAGCTTATGCAAACATTGACTAATGCCCATGACCCAAAAATCCCTCACTATTATTCTTCGAAGTTCATCAACAGTCAGACTTGTCAATGCAGTTCCATAATGTGAAATAATTTTTAGAGAAATGTCGCTAATGTGTAGTGCCTGGAGTTCTACTTTTGTTAAAACAGTACCGGCTGAATAAAAGAGATCTTCAATTCCTTTATCCCCAATGAGTGGACAATTTTTTAGTATGACGAGCTTCAGGTTCGGACAGTATTGACCCACAACTTTGGAAGACTTATTCCCAATCTTTGAACAAGAATCTATGGTCAAGGAGGTCAGGTGAGTACATTTCTTTGCAACGACCAACAATGAATTGTCGGTAATTGTTGGACATTGGAAAATATCAAGCTTCTCTAATAGATGGCATCCATGAGCAATCTCAGATAAGCCTTCATCACCAACAAAAGACACATTCCACAAGGAAAGATCTCTCAGAGTAGGGCAACATCGAGCGATAGCCTTGAGACTAGCATCTGTCACATCACGACAAGGATTGTCTCCCCGAATAGATAACTTTGTTAAACCTCCATGATTTGTGGTTCCAATAACAATAGCAACAAGTCTAACATCTGTGGCTTCCCTATCAACAAGGGACCTGAAAAGAGATCCCTTACCTTCTATACCATTAAATTCTGCAATCTCATCCTTGTGAATGCTGCTTAAAAGTGTAAGCCAACGCTTGGAAACACAAGCACATACACTTCTCTCTTGGCTACTCGGAAGACGTTTGAATACCTCAAAGAGGCATTTATTAAGAAGGATTTCAATGGAAGGATGATTCCTCTGCTCAAAATTTTTATAAGCGGTAGTGACACAAATTTTCTTCCTAGGAGAAAAATTTACATTCCTATTTTGCCCACATGATAAAAGTAGAGATGATTGTCTTGAACTTGGATATGAAGCTTTGAAAAAAGCACCATTTTCTGAAAATCAGAAAATATAAAACATCAGACAAAGATCAAAATAGAAACTTATATACATAATATACCTATCATGTTTTCTTATCACCAACCTATATAAACTATGATTTGAAAGAGGGAGAAAAAAAAGGAGATAAAGACACAAGTTTTGTGTTTAGTTCGAAGGAAAACATTTTCTGGAAAATGATTTCAAATTTTTCATGTTTGGTTGACTTAAATATTTTCCAAATAAATTTAATTTCTTCAAAATTAAGGAAAATGACTTACCCCCAAAAATAATAAGGAAAACATTTTCCAAAACTCTTTTTCAACCTCACACCTAAACTTTCCACCCTAAATCAAATTTCGGTTATCGATTCCCGATACTAATTTGGAATCCGACTAATGATTCTTAATTCGGGACCAAACTCACAACTTTGATGGGAGAACCAACTCTCGAGTTCTGAATTAGCTCGGGGTCGATTCTTGATTTGGATGTCAAATCCTGGGTAAGCATTCGAGGTCAAATTTTTGGGTTGGGTGTTTGGGTAGTGATTTGAGTCTGGTGTTAGAATAGGGTTTTTGGTCAAGAGTTGAGGTTAGATCCCAAGTAATGTGCCATGCTTGTATTATGAATCGGTCTTTGAGGTCAGTATCGTGGTTAGATTCCGATTCAGAAACTAGACATCGGGTCCCGAATAGGTGTTGGAGTCAGGTCATGGTTTGAAATTCATATCCCAATTCAGATATTGGGTCTTGATTTGGGTCTCGGGTTATAGTGTAGGGTGGGATTTTAGGCAAGGTCATGATTCGAAATTCGAGCGTAATTCAGGAGTTGGGGTTGGATCTCAAATCAGTCGTCAATGTCTGGTGTTAGGGTCATATTCCAATTCAAAAGACGGGTCCCGATTCGGGTGTCGAGCTAGTATTATGATTCAAAAGTTTGGTCCTAAGTCTGATGTCAGGGTTTGGTCCAAATTCGGAAGTTAGGTTTTTGGTCAAGAGTTGGGGTTGAGTCCCGATTAAAAATATATTCACATATATTATATCTTACCTTAAAAATTTATTGTAAACATCAACTTCGTGCAAGTTAGGATTTGAAACAAGATGATTTATAGAGAGACGTTATAGAAACATACCTGAAAACATTATCACAGTACCTCTTTGTTCTAACCTTATGTTATCACAATTGTCAGCGGCCGAAAAGTTTCTAGAGAACTATATGATAACCCTAGTGAGTGGAGTGGGATGACCAATTAATAGAGGCCAAGATTTAATCTTGACCGTCCATCAAATAATCAATTAACATATGGCAAAAAAAATCATCAGATATTTGTTACCAACTTTACATTAAATGGGTCACAGATAAAATAAATAAATTCAAACATTTATTATAAACAAGCAAATAATTATCCTAGCATTCAAACTCTGTCTCAATATAGGTTTAGTTATTGATTTAAAATACTATTTTTATAATATTATTTAATGTTATTTATAATTTAACATTTAATATTTTAAATTTTCATTTATTTATTAAATGTAAAGTTTAATTCTTTTGTTTTCTCTTTTAATTTTATGTCGTACATACTGACAAATATAAGTATTAATAAAAATTTCACTTATGATAAGATTAAATTTAAAATTCAAAAGAATATACAATGAACTTATAGTATTGTTAAATACTTTTAAAAGGTGTCAAAAATGTAAATTTTATTCTTCCATCTCAATTGAAAAAGTGAGTTTCAAAATCCGATAGTTAATTAATTTAATTTTATATGCATGCACTATTTACACACACACACATATATATATATACACACACTAAATTATATATTTAATAAGTTCTGAAAAGGCTAAAGTTGTCAAATCAGTTGAAAGAATTGAAAGGAATGCTGGAAAATGAGCTTCAAAGCTTGAAAATTCACTTTATAGTCAGAAGAAGCGCGGATGACACCAGTCCTGATTGATTGTTTTGAAGTGAAGGACTTTTTCCTACTAATGAGTACAAATATGCGGCCTTTGTATTGTATTAGAAAAAGAATTAGCAAGGGTAAATGCGAAGGCTTCGATGAATACCGGGGAATTGGACAAGTATTACCTTACTTCCTCTTAGTTCAAGCTATTCCTTAGCGATTGTTCATCTTCAACTGTATAAGGCCTCCAGAAAGAAGGTTTTCTTTTGCATTGCACTTCTTTATGACTTGGTTCACTGTCGTTCTGAATAAGTCAGATAGTTGACCGAGAAAGCACCACCCAAAGGTGCTCATTGAGCCGGTCCTCAGTGGCTAAAATCATATCAAAGCTGAAATGAAGAAAAAGGCCAAGTTATTGCAAAACTGTGGAATTTCATTCTATAAGGTAGTGCTTTAGCTTTTCACTAGAAGCTCACCCTAGAGTTGATCGATAGGTTAACCCCGAAATGAGTTGCTCGACAGGTTAACCTCGAAATGAGTTGATTGACAGGTTGACCCCAAAATGAGTTGATCGACAGGTTAACCCCGAAATGAGTTGATCGACATTTTAACCCTGAAATGAGTTGATTGACCGATTACCCCCTGTAATTGACCCCTTAGCTCGGGGGAATAGCAAACTATTGTATCTTTTTTAAAAAAGGCACTCTCCCTTAATTTCCACAATAATGTTTGCTGATGAAACCTTTTTTTCACGTGGTTCTGGTCTCTTTTCGATTGCTTTACAAAAGGGAACAAAAAAAGAAAAGCCCTAGGATGAGTCATCGAATTTCTTAGCCTAGAGAAAGCTATCAGAAAGCAAGCTAATGAGATAATGATGACTAGCCTTTAATTAAAGGCCGGGTCAGTATAAAGGATAGGCTAGTCCAGCTAGATTTTATAAAGCTAAAAGTCTAGTTTACCCGCATTGGCATTTGTAAGAAAAAATATACTTTGAAAGAAGGCTTGTCTAACCCCTTAGAAGAGTAAGGGTCGTAGAGATATGACTAGTAAAGTGAAGCATTACCTTTATCTTTCAAGTCTTTAGGTATGCATGTTTGCTTTTTTGTTCTCAGATGCTACATAACGGCTCTTTCACGCATTCCCAAGCTAAATAACGTATCTTAGATCAGAGTCTAGGGTAAAGAAAGAAAGGTAGAGTGGGCACACTTTTACTGTGCTTGGATTGGCATGGTTGTCCCCCTTTGCTGGTTGAGGCTCGGCCTGTGACTCTGCTTGCCTCTACTTTTCATGTCAAGCATAGAAGTCTAGTTTAGTGGGATTTACTTCTAAAGATAAGAATTATTTTTCATCTCCCTTGTCAAAGTTGACGTCTTAACTTGACTTCTTGAGCTCAGTTGATTCTTGAAGCAATAACTCTGGATCGAGAGCTGGATGCTTGCCTTATTATTATGAAATGAAAAAGGAGAAAGAGCTTCTTCTTCATTTTATAGATGTTGAGGTGAGTAGGGGGGTTGGCTTGATGGCTAGCTCGTGCAATCAAGGAAAAATCAATTTGCCTTCATTTTTCAAAATGAAAAAGTAAACTACCTTAGTAAGCTAGCTTTGAATTCTAAGTAAGTTGGGCACTACGCTAGCACGTGAATCGATCATGAAGAGAATGGACTTCTCCGTAATGTAATGTAAATGTATTAGAAGAGGCAGAGTCCAATTTCCCTCCCTTCTTGACAAGATGAAGGAGATATGGATTCCATTTAGGTGGGTCAAGGCTTGGCTTGACCTTGTGTTCTCTGGGTCGGAGGTGAGAACTTGGAAGTGAATCATTCAATAGTGGGGTGTTCATAGAACAGAAGGTCTCACCCAATGAGTGGAAGATTTATATGGAGTCTCACTCATAGAGGAAGAGTACGCGCGCTAGAACGCTATGACTTACGTAGTTGATCGAATCAGATAGCCCTTCCTTCGGGCAAGCAACCAAACCCAGAACATCCAATTCCATTTCGATCAACAACTTGGAGGTATGGCTGTGATCTGAAACAAGAAGATGAAAATAAAACAGAATTAAAAAAAGATAGATAAAAGAGATAGATACAATTAAATTCAAGCAACTAAAAGATGTAATGGTGAAACTAACCAAAATACCACTTAATTGAGAAATTAAAGGACCTAATCTATTAGAATCCTCAAGAAAGTAACAACCTTACTTGCAAATTCTAGGACAAAATGTTGAAGTTCAACAAAGGGCTTCCAAACTCTCACAAGAGGCATAACATATTCAAAAACTCCTTATGAACCCTAATATCTACTATTTATACTAAAAACTAAAAATAGTAAAGAAAGACTCAATTGCCCCTCATTAAAATTACAAGGTAATTAAAATGGTAGAGCACTTAATATATTAAATATTGAGTCTTTCATGTTGGAGTCTTCCAAAGGTTCCATTTTCATCCATAAAGCTTGCAATGCTTGAATATCCTTAGCTTGAATCCTTGTGAAATGCTTCCTTGAAGTAGTGTCACTTTGATCTACATCACTCTCCCCTTCTTGAAAAGAATTTGTCCTCAAATTTGCCACACCTACATAAAAAAGAGATAATCACTAACATTGAAAACATTATGGACCAAATACTCACTTGGTAAGTCTACTTTGTAAGCATTATCCCCAATCTTCTCAAGCACTTGAAAAGGTCCATCTCCTCTTGGCATACATTTATTCTTCCTTTTGCTTGAAAATCTTTCCTTCCTAAAACGAACCCATACCCAATCACCGGGTGCAAAGGTGACTCGCTTTCGTCCCTTGTTGGATCTTTTGGTTGCATCATTGTTGGCCTTCTCAATTCACATTACTTTCTCATGGATGTTCTTCATAGCTTTTGCATCTATACTCACAATAACATCTTTGGGTAAAGGAGTTAAATCTAATGGAGTCAAGGGATTAAAGTCATAAACACACTCAAAAGAGGTTATGCCAATAGATCTATGAATAGTTCTATTATATGCAAACTCAATTAATGGCATTTGATCTTCCCAAGAAGTTAACTTCCCTTTAACCATATCCCTAAGCATATTACCTAAGGTTCTATTAACCACCTCGGTTTGACCATCCATTTGAGGATGACAAGAAGTAGAAAATAGTAACTTAGTTCCCAAATTTCCCCACAAACACCTCCAAAAATGGCTTAGAAACTTTGAATCTGTATCACTAACAATTGTTTGGGGAATACTATGCAATTTCATCACATTATGAACAAACAAGGTAGAAACATGAGATGCATCATCACTTTTATCACAAGCAATAAAGTGAGCCATTTTAGAAAATCTATCCACAACAACAAAGATGCTATCCTTACCCTTCCTATTCCTCGGTAGACCAACAACAAAGTCCATGAAAATATCTAGCCAAGGGCCGCTAGGAATAAGCAAAGGGGTATACAACCCATGGGGTTGAGTACAAGATTTTGCATGCTTACAATCCAAATGCCTAGCATAAATTCTTTCCACATCTCTTATCATCTTAGGCCAAAAGAAATGTTCACTAAGAATAGCTAAGGTTTTTGACACTCCAAAATGACCCATCAAACCTCCACCATTGTGTGCCTCTTTCACTAACAACTCTCTCCATGAGGACATAGGTACACAAACCTTTCCATTCCTAAACAAATAGCCCTCCTTCAACTCAAACCTAGGAGTTCTAGCTTCATTACCCTTCTTAACAACTTGTACACACCTATTCAAGCTCACTTGACACTCACCAAAGACTTTTTCAAAATCATCATCATTAGAATATAACTCCTTCAAACTCTCAAAACCCATCAATCTAGAAGTCAAGGTATTCATCAAAGCATATAGTCTAGATAAAGCATCTATTTTCTCTTTGTCTTGCTTATAATTAATCACATAAGGAAAAGACTCAATAAATTCTATCCATTTGGCATGCCTTCTATTAAGCTTATTTTGAACCCTAATATGCTTCAAAGCCTCATGACCGGTTCTAATCACAAACTCCTTATGCCACAAATAATGTTGCCAATTCGCTAAGGCTCTCACTAGGGCATAGAGATCCTTATCATAGGTAGAATATTGTAATGGAGCTCCTCTTAACTTCTCACTAAAGTAAGCTATGGGTTTCCCTTCTTGCATCAAGACCGCACCAATGCCTACCCCACTAGCATTCCACTCAATTTCAAACATCTTCTCAAAATTGAGAAGTTGAAGTAAAGGAATTTTGATTTTTTTGTTGGCGTTAATGCCTTTGTAAATATGGATGCTTCTATGTAGCCTAGCCTTCTTTTCTCTTAATGGTGATACTACTTGCATTTCAGTATCAATAGCATGTTTATGTTTGCCAAATTATGTGCTTGAATTACTCTCTCTTAATGGTGATACTACTTGCATGTACACATAATTGACATATGTTGCAACAAATTAAAAAAACACAGCTTTATAAAAGTCATGGGCAAGTACAACATAAAACTGGCCCAATCGGCTCATTATTTTATTTCTAGAAGGGATATAAATAAGTTGTTCAAGATAAGATAGGGTTTTCATTTTCTTCCTCGCCACTTCAGTTTCTCTCTCTTCTCTCTCTCTCTTCCTCTCTCATTTTTCTCTTTTCATTTATTTTATGTGAAGAAGTGCAAGGATCTCTGGAGTGCATGGGATATAATGATGTTATTTATTTCATTAGCTTGTTCTGTTCTTTGCTTTTTAACACACAGCTAATTAGTGGTTAAACCAAATCAATAAATAAGAGATTCGTCTGTCATGTACTGTCAAATCAATGAAATCATTAATTTTGTAATATATCGGTTGGATAAGAATGAATTTCTTTAAATATAGCTCAATACTAGAGTTCTCGTGAATAAGTTTTGTTCGTTTTTGTTAGTTTTGATATAGGGTGTGTTTGGTATGAAGGAAAATATTTTCTGGAAAATGTTTTCCAATTTTCTCATGTTTGGTTGGGTAAAATGTTTTCTAAATCAACTCATTTTTCTCAAATTTAAGGAAAATGACTTCTCTTCAAAAATTAAAGAAAACATTTTCCAAAACTTTCCTCCAACTTCAAATTACAATTTTTTGTTGAAAAAATAAATTTAAAGCTTATTTTGAAAAATATTTTTCAACTTCAAATTTTTTATTTTTTTACCCCACCCTCACTCCGACCCCCCCTCCCGCCAGCCCCCTACTCCCCCCCCCTCCCCCAAAAGAAAATTTAAAGTTTGTTTTTAAAAAATATTTTCAATTTCAATTTTTTATTTTCACCCC
>NC_064289.1:25880155-25892965 GCF_019186545.1 Solanum stenotomum | reverse complement strand
CCCCCCGGCGGCAGCCCCACCATCCCACCCTCCCAAAAAGAAGTTTATTTTTAATGTATATAATTATGTCATTTTATGAATATTCGAAAATCATCTCAAAAAAAATTATTTTTAGTGAAATATTTTATTGAATTAGTTTAGTTTTAAATTATGGTTATAATTTTGAGTCATTTAAGTTTAATTGAGTTTATTATTTTATTTCGTCGAAATTAAGAAGCTCATTAGTTGATTATATTAATTCGTCTTATTTAAATTTTAGCCAAATTCACTAGTCAAACTCAATTTGGTTAAGTTTTAAGCTAAGTTGGCTAATTTTGCAATTAATTTGGCCGAGTCTTAAATTCAAATCTAGTCTTTTCGTTACCTTACATTCAACCCATTAAAAGACCAAAAAATTTTTGGGCCTTTTTGCCTTTTTTCAGCAGCCCAAACAATACAATACATACAACGATCCAAACAAAACAGCAGCGCCTGAACGACCCCGACCCCCGTGCGTTCTTCTCCTTCAACCCAGCGAGACCCAGAAACAAAATCGCGCGGCAGCCTCGCGCGTGTTCTCTTCCTCTCTCTGTTTCAAAAGTATATTTCAAATTAAATCCAGGTGGAGCTATTTCGCGCTTGCTTCCTCATTTTCTCAAAAATCAACGATCCTCCATTCAAATCCGTTGAGAATCGAGTCAGTCCTCCAAGAAAATTTCAAATTTGAAATTTGAAATTCACCCAATTCTTCACCCGTTTCCCCCCTAATTTCTGCCCCAAATCCTCTCCTGGAGATTTTTTTACACTGACTAAGGCACAAATTTCTTATTCCAAGACCAACAATTTCATCCTCTGATACTATAAGTTTAGAAAGGGGAAAATCCCTATAACAACTTAGTTAATTTAGAAGTCAAAGTTTACAAGTCTTGGTTGGTCGAATTTGAAGGCATTTTCGGCGAGATTCCGTTGGTGGTGAGTTAGTTGCCTCAAAGTTCATTGTCTCAGTCCGCTGCATGCATCCAGAAAGGTAATCTCCATTCCCGTTCTTATTTTTTTTTTTTTATTTCTTGATGCAGCGATTGCTTGCTCGATCCTTAGCTGTTAAAGTGTTTAAATGATGAGATTTTGGGCATATTTTGATTGATTGTTGGCTGTGAATCAGTAGCATAACTGGTCTGTTCATTCATAGCTTATTTGTTCCGCTTTCAGCCCTTTCTGCTTGAGGTTTGATGATCCTATTTGACGCTGAGTTGGCCTTTTCCGGATTAATTTCCCCTTGTTCCTTTCTGTTAGTTCAGTTGCTAATTTATGAATCTAGCAATATTCTTAAGGGTCATTTGATTTACAGTCTTTGGTATGTTGAGTACTTATGTTTGTAATTGAGGGACATGATGAGTGAAGGTGTTAAAAGGGCATGAGCCACAAAATCACATGGAAGGAAATTGTCTCGAAAAACCTACAATCTGTTGGAATTCATGTAGACATAGTGAATAATCACAATAGAAAAGGTTTATTTAGTTGGGACTATGTTTTAGTCATGTTAGTAGTAATTTAGGTCTTGTGTTTTGTGAGAGTCCTTTAGTCTTATATGAGATTTATATGCATTTCGAAAATATATAGAACTTCTAGAGTTTATTATTATTTAATTATTATAAATAATATGGGTCTAAGGAGCTTAAAATGGAACTGTATGAATTAGGATCAGTGAGGATTCATATAGGCGAGCCCTACTTGCTCACGATTGAGGTCCAGTTTTTTTATATGAACAAAATAACCTGTTCTCTTTGTATAATAGTAAAATCCTGAACAGTAGTGCAATGAATGATGTTATGTGAGTACATTCCTTAGGAAATCGATTTATAGGTTTGAATGACCAATTATGAACTTCATCTTTTCCAACCAGGATGTTGAAGAAATTTTGGAGCTTCTTAAGTCCATATGGCGTATTTTGGGAATCACAGAAACCATACACTACACGTGCTATGCTTGGTTATTATTTCGACAGGTATAAAATGGCAAAAAAATAATAATACTGGTTTCTAGTCAGAGTTGCTTAAAACATTACTAACATTTGCTTGACTAATAACCTGCTGATGGTATATCAAATGTTTGGACTAGATTTTACTTCTTTATCAATTATTTGAGTGGTGATGGACCACAAGCTCTTTGCAATATGTGGCATAGCCTGCAATTTCCTATTTAGAAAAGAAACTGAAATTTCTTGAATCTAGCTTGAAGTACCAGGAAAATCGTGTTTCGTTGACGGAGTTACTAAAAGATTTGGAAGGCTTTGTTCTTTTTATGTTAGTTAGGTTTGCTGATGTCCTCTTGGAGTACCTTTTGGCCGATGCTAACATTCAATGTCAGTTTATGTTTTTCGCATAAAATGAATCTGGGGGTGATCAAAAGTGGTCATCACTTCAGTTTCTCATTTGTTTGAATGTCCTTGAGTATTGAGTGGCCATTTTAGATGCTTCATCCTTATGTAAAACTAATGATGCATCAAATGTGAGGTTGTTCTTGCTGCTCCCTACTTAGTTGCCGATCTGCACTCCGTTTGTGGCTCTTATAGGAACCGGAATTTTAATAATTTGATAGCAATTTTACCATTCACAATTAACAATAGGTTGTATGGAAAATACCATACACTATGTTTTCTGACTACTCAGGTATTATGCATTTATTAATACAGATATCAACAAACCTGTTGAAGCTACCAAAGAAGACTAAATTACCCATCATTTTGAAATAACCTCGGTTTAACTTAACTGAAGAATGTGTAGCCTGCCTACTACCTATAAGATTGGGATTAGTCACTTACAGTTGTAACCTAATCTAGCTGAATTAAGGTGATTATTTTAAATGTGTGTTTTATTTAAGGAAAAATAGTGTTTTTTGTCCAGTCTTATTCTTCAGGTCCTATTTTTCTCTGCGTGTTGTTCAACTTAGAAATTTGACCTTTGTCGAATCAAATGTGCTATTTATAGTCTAATTATAATTTATAACTACCTTAACTTCACTATGGACTGAAAATTGGTTTTTTGGAATACAAAACCCTCATCCTCTCCTCGATCCACATTATTTAACTTCTGCAAATTTAAGTAAATTCTTTTATCCCAATAAGCAATTGGCTGTTAGGCAATTGCTTCCATCTTCTTTTGTTAACTGTTTGTAAATAAATTCTTGACATGTTGCATCAATTTCTTCTTACTTGGTTACCTACCCTTATTTCAAATTTGGTTACTTGATTGAAGCTGATCCCCCCATCATTCCTCTTTGCTTATTATTGGTGCGTGATTGTCCTATTTCGATATATGCCCCTTGTGTTGTTGCAGTTTGTCATCACAGGAGAGCAAATGATCTTGCAATATGTCATTGAATAGTTAAAAAAAATACCATTAAAGAAACAAAGGTGACCGCAAGGGAGAATGCACTTGAAGAGTTTGCATTGTAGAGTTGAAAGGGAAAAGGGATTCCAAGAGTTGACTTTCTTGCAGTCTTTCTTGTTGCCAATTTCAAAATGGGCTGATAAGTAGTTGGGAGACTACCATCTCAATTATGATGAGGTTTGTTCACAATTATGTTTTACTTTGATTAGGCGATTGCAAATCTTGTGCGCATGATGAGTCGTTTGTTTTAACTTACATTTACATGTCTTTTCCTGTTTCAAAATTTTGTTTGTGGTAGATCAACTCAGAGCTTGTACTATAAACTCTGTTTAGTAATTTAAAACTAAGAAACTAACTTCCAAATTTACTCTTTTCCATGAATAATGGTTGCCAATATTTCAAATTTTCTAATTTTCTCTGTTTCAAAGATATATTTCAAATTTTCTGCCTTTTCTGTTGACATTAATTCCATCTAGGATATTATTTAGTTTAAGTTAACAGTACAGGAAAGTTGTGTCTAAAAACTAGTTGATGTTTTTGGCTTAGGGGTTGGTGATTATGGAAAACACTGTGGCAGTTGCTATGCTTGTTCTCGAAGGCTTCTTCTAGAAGAACCTGAAACGGTATGTCTGACTACCTACCTTTTCTGGTGAACTATTTTAAGTTTGTTCTGGGAAATCAAATCATATGTTATATGTGCTGTCTGTGCATTCACTATAAACCATAAGATTTACATACGTGGCCATTCTTTCTTGCCTCTACTTCCAACTCCTGGCCAGCTGTTCGGGACCTCCACATTAGTCTTTGGCATCGCCCAGCTAATCCCCAGAATGCACAGAAACGTATCCACAACCATGCAGCTGTTTGACAGTGAATAAACAGATGATTGTTTACCCCAGCTTCTTGTTCACACACAAAGCATCTTGAACATATATGTTTGACTCTTTTCTGTAAAGCTTCATGAGTAAGACATGCTTTCCTAACCAATAGCCAAACAAAACACGTGACTTTCAATGGACATTTCACCTTCCAAATTAGTTTCCATGGCCATCTCTCAGTCAATGAAATATTATAGTTCATCTTCCAATAACATGACTTCACTGTGTAGAGTTGGGGCAGTGCTTGTTCAAAAACTAGTTAAATTAGCTTCTTCAGTTGGTAGAAAACCCTAACTGTAAAGTTCAACTCTATGATCAGTTAGATTAATTTCTTCAGATATTAGAGGACCCTAACTATGAACATCCGTACGCAAAATGTTGCTCTTTAAAATCTGTTCTCTATTCTTGAATCTTCATTTTCTATTTCTTAGCTACATTTCATTGTGCAATCTTCATTCTATACAGCCTAAGGGCATCTTCAACCCTCTTCTCTATTTTACTCTCAAAATATATAGTTCTCTATTTTCAACCAACTCCAACCCAATTCTCTATTTTACTCTCTAAAAAAGAATCTTCTTTTCTCTCCTCAATATCGCATATCGCATATCACATATCACATATCATATATCGCGTATAGCATATAGCATATTGCATATCGCATAGCACATATCGCATATAGCTTATCACATATCGTAGGGGTATACAAAATCGAACCGAAAATTGAATCAAACCGCAACCGAGTCTAACTGAAAAAAACGAACTAATGGTTTTGTTTGACTTGATTTAGTATTGGAAAAAAACCTGACTATACTTGGGTTGGTTTAATTTTAACTAAAAAAAGTCAACTCGAGACCAAATCAACCCGACATTATTTTTATAGTTTTAACATTTATTTTATACATAAAAGTATTTACTTTGATATAATTTCGAAATATTACTTATACTTTTTCATGATTTTTATATTTTAACATATTTTTTCGAGTTTTTGAGACTTGAAATTTGGAATGGTCCAATAAAGGTTACCATGATATTAGTAATTCTAATAAAGCTCAATTTAAAATCAAATCAATACTAATGCTAACCAAAAATATTAATTCAACACTAAGAATGACAATAATGTTGAATATTTGTTATTTAGTTTTACATTTATTTAGACATTTAAAATAGATAACCTGATTTTATTTTTTTTCTTTAGTGTTTAATAATGTAATTAATACTTATTAGACTTATTTTAGCATGATTTAGTACTTTTAAGTTATCATTTTCATTATGACTTATCAATTTGCAATAATTATTTTATACGATTTCATTATTATTTTTTGTTAAATATTTTAGTGTCATAACTAATCTCATATTTTGTGTTATTTTCTTAAGAAATACCTTAGATAGTTGTATTTTGATTGGACTAAAGAAATATTTGGAACACAAGTTAATTATATGTTTGTATGAATAATTAATTGAAAATTCCAAAAACATCCAAGGTTTATTAGTTTAGTTTGGTTTATAAATTTAAAAATTTGACACAAATGGTTTGGTTTGATATTTGAAAAATCCAAACCAACCCAAAAAAACTTGAGGTTGAAAAACTCGAAAAAAAACCTACCTTTATTAGTTGGTTTGGTTTATAAATTGAAAAATTCGACACAAATGGTTTGATTTAATAATTGAAAAATCCCGAACCAACCCGGTCATGTACACCCTTTTATTGTCATAACTAATCTCATATTTTGTGTTATTTTCTTAAAAAATACATGAGATAGTTGTATTTTGATTGGACTAAAGAAATATTTGGAGCACAAGTTAATTATATGTTTGTGTGAAAACTTAACTAAAAAATCCAAAAACATCCAAGGTTTATTAGTTTAGTTTGATTTATGAATTTAAAAATTTGACACAAATGGTTTGGTTTGATATTTAAAAAACCCAAACCAACCCAAAAAACTCGAGGTTGAAAAACTCGAAAAAAACCCTAGCTTTATTAGTTGGTTTGGTTTATAAATTGAAAAATTCGACACAAATGATTTGATTTAATATTTGAAAAACCTGAACCAACCTGGTGATGTACACCCTTGCATATTGCATGTTGCTTATCGCATATTGCATATAGCATATCACATAGTGCGTATTGCATATAGCACATCACATATCGTATATCGCATATTGTTATCGTCTCTCCCACAACTTGATCTATTTATTTTATTAGAAAAATAATTCACAATGTGTATTCGTTATTGTTTGATCATTATGTGAACACTAATTATTAAATTCTCTCTCGAATGAAAATACGAAAGAAATTAATTAAAGAAACAAAACAAGAAAAATAAATGAAAATTCCTACGCACTATATACATAAGTTTTCTGTGTGAAGCAAAGTTCATAGATAATTGTACATTTCCATGTTCTCTTCTTTTCTTCTTTAATAGAAAGTTAATAGCTAAATTCCATGGCTAAGAACTTCGGTGAAACATATCAATGGATTAGGATGAATCATATATGCAAATTTTAAATCATCTCAAATTGTCACAGAAAAGAGTTCCCCAAGAATTTATAAGGAGTGAATGGTTGTGATTTATGACCAAAGAAACATAAAGGTAGAAATTGTTGTGACTAATCGTAGGAAATTAGTCTTTTTAATAAATAAAATATGTAGGTTAATTTTTTTTTTTCCGGGTGTCCGAGTCTCTTTGAGCCCCGACTAATCCCGGGGGTGCACAGACCCTCGGCAAGGAGTTTCCCGCAAGTGCACCACGGTTAATTCAGGTTTTACCCAGTCCGATGGCCCTCAGAAATTGTTTGCACCTAGTGGGTTTCGAACTTGAGACCTTGAAAGGGAGCAAACCCCAAGGCTCAAGTCAATTGCCAGCAGGCCAACCCCTGAGGGTTAAAATATGTAGGTTAATTAAAAGGGTATTAATGTTCTAAAATGATATAAATAAAATTGAAGTATGTATGTGATGAAAATTGTAAGAGGAAAATATGAGTGAATTGATGAATGATTTGTTACAATTTGTTCACCAACTCTTTCTTATGTGGTACCTCCAGTTTCGTTGAATTTGGGACTTAATCAACTATTGCAAATAACAGTTTGGATATTTTAAGAAGAAGAGTAGAAAACCTTAAAAAAAAATCAGCTAACAAATAGTAGTACAAATAGGTATTTATTGTGCCTTATTAGAAAAGTTGCAACCCTTCGAAAAAGTCACTACTCATCAGAAAAGTCATAACTCTTTGAAAAAGTCACAACTCTTTGGTAAGGTCACAACCCTTTGAAAGTATCACAATCCTTTGGAAAAGTCACAACTCATCGGAAAAGTCATAATCCTTTAATGTGAAAAGGTATCTACTTTTAATATAGTATAATTAAATAAAATAAATTGAGTATTTGTAATTGGGGATATTATTGTAATTCAATATTCATGTTTGAGAGTTCATGTTTTATATATATATAGTGTCACTAGTGGTTAAGGTATAATTACTTATATACCTAACATATCACATGTGTTTTGCTGATGTGAACTTTTTATCTTAAGATGGGACGTCACATACATCCCCTTTATGGAACCAGCGTCCTCGCTGAGGTTTTCCCTATTGTGTGACATTTGTCTAGACACAACACTCATGTTTGCCCCATCTTATAAGAATTAGCCTAAACTCAGTTGAACTCGGCCCAGTTGAACATGAATGGTCCCAAGCTAATCCTTGGCATAACATTTCAAAGCATATCATACGAAACTAATGTGGAAGCATAAACATATGCTTAATAAGTCTTAATATGGAAATCAATAAATCCATGATGACTGTTACAACTAATGTCTGAAATAATCCTCTAACATTCAAATGGAAGGAAATAAGTTTACTAGAACCGGGCCCCTAGTTGCCTTGATCCGAATAAACAAAGAAACTACTAAAATCTGACTAACAACTAATCATGAATTACCCAAATGAGGAGGATTCACCAATTGCTGGTTGGAACTGCTGCAACCTCACTATCCACGAGTTTGAGAACGGGCGTCAGAATCTACATCATAAAAGGATTCTACGTAGAAAAAAGTATGTGTCTGTACGTAAAATGTATTGAGTAAGTTAAGGGCACTAGCATAATCGTAAAATGGCATAACGAAGACAGTGAAATAAGATTCCCAAAATCATATATATAATGATAGAACTAAGCGAAAATAGTTGGAGTTCATGTCTAAATACCATTCACAATGTTCTTACAAAAACATATATAGAGATGAGTCAATTTCTGTAGCATTGTATAATCATAGTTGTAAACAACATACTTAAAGTGAATCAAATAAAGTTACGAGCATATCCTAAAAAGCTACATAAACTGGGGAGTTTCTTATAACTAACATATACCATTTGAGCTCATGATGTCCAACAACTAACCTAGTTTGGAGCTCTGCCCTATACCTTGCTAGAGTATAAGACCATATCATACATATATGTGGATCCACTAATCTAAGCCTCTCAGGGTCAAAAGAAGTTGTCTGACAAAGTTCTATACTAAAAAATTATGATGACATGCAGTTATGGGACTTGGGTTTTCTAAATCCGCATCCTCTCAGTACTAAATATTCCTTGAAAAATAACACACATACATATTAATGCTCATAAGGATAAATAATATTCATCTATCTGAATCATATATGTGACTAAGCTCAAAAGTCATATCTAAAATAACATGTATGGAGGTTGAAGTTTATATCATGCGAATTTTCATAATCGAAGGCCTAGGGGTGTATATGATCAAAGAAATCATTCTAAATCAGTTCAATGTAGTTTTAAAGGCTAAAATAATTTATAGAAACCTTTTACTCTAAACTCCAAGTGACTTGGAAATATCATATGAAAACCAAGTGGCCGTAGAAAGAACACTCGTAGATCTTTAATTTGATAGGTCATGATCCACCAAATAAACTGAGAAATAGAATCGTTTGAAGTTGACCCTTGTATGAACTAATGCGAAAAACCTGAGCTGGTAGGAAGGTTTTGAACTAGACTTAGTACTAGAGGTCTCTTGTGACCCTAACCACTTCTAATACACTTCACATTGATAGGAATGAACCCTAAAACATAAGCATAAGTAAGACATCACCCGGTTCAAGCTTGTATACTTGCAACAAAAGATTTGAATTCTAAGAGTAGAGTTACAACCATTTTGTATTTTAATATTCTGGGAGTCCTTGAAAAATGTCAAACTGATGTTTTAATAAAACAAAATTCTTTCTTTTAAAATATCTAAGAATTTCTTAGTTATTATTGATTTGGGCCCTAACATAGCATGGGCCAAATAAAACTAATGAAATAAAAATGATTCAATTTCTGAACTCGACACACATACGATAGTTTTACTTATACATTAATTTTTAGAATTGAAAATCATATTTATATATCTTTGATAACATTTTCATAAATAATTGTAAGCACTAATTGCATTAACCTTCACATATATTGGGGTGTTTGAATTCCCTCTGTCAATGGTAGTGCATCCTCCTAAACAAGTTTCTACATGAATTGTCTTTTCAACAGATCGGTATTTAAAATTTATTTTCATTTTATTTTAATTGTTAATTTTTGTTTTTGTAGTTTATTTAATAAAAAAATTGCGAATGAATTTTTTTTTTGTGCACAAGTACTCAAATGTGATACATGATTTGATTTCTAAAAACCTTGTTCCAATGGACATAAAATTTTAGTTGCTATAAAGGAAAAAAAGTTAAAAGATCTATATATTTTAAATGAAATTTCTGCTATTTCGTGTTTATTGAAAAAAAAAGATACATATGCCCTAAAAACACTTTAGTTTATAAACACTATAATAACTTCTAAATACTATATAATTTATGTCGTCATCTCCTCCTCCTCTTCTGGACAAATCTATGTTGCAAAGTATATGTGCTGGATAATTGTATATATGTAACAAGAATGTATATGTATCAATGAATACAATTTACTAATGAATGCAAATCAATGTTGTATCAAGTTCAACATTTGTATATGTGTAATTGATTGTTATCATTTGTATCAATGTTGTATCAATTGTATCAACAAATAATACAATTTGTATCCATATACAATTGTATGAATGTTGTATCAAATTCATCATTTATATTTATATAATTAATTCTTATCATTTGTATGAATGGTGTGTGAGTGTTGTATTAGCGAATACATGTGTATTTGTATTTTGTATCACTGAAGAGGATTTGTATAGTTGACACTTATCATTTGTGTTTGTATAATTATTTGTTAACATTGTTATTTGTATAATTAATTGTTATCATTTGTATTGAGAAGGGGTTAGAGAAAGGTGAGAGAGAGAAGAGGAAGAAGGGAGAGGAGAGAGGCAAGGAAGACATGAAAGAGAGAGAGGAGAGAGGAAGAGAGGCGAGTGAGAGTGCTGAGAGAGAGGAGAGAGGAAGAGAGGAAAGAGAAAATAACAACACCCTAACTATAGCAACATATTGTAATTCTTTCAAACTATAATGATATATTATAAATACATATTACATGTTTGCCTAGTTATATATTTTTCCATATTTGATAGATATATAGCTTAGTTATATATAACTTTGGTTTTGTAATGAAATCATGTGCGAACTATAAAGTCGATATTTTCGTGGTAAGCTTTGGCAACATTTCACTAGGGGACAACTTCGACTAGCTGCAATTAAGAATTTTTGTAAACTTGAACTTGCTAGAATTTATTTTTTAACTCAATGAAATTTGAAATTGAGAACCGAATAAAAATGGGAGAAGAGGGGGTTCTATTTATAGACCCCATATAGCTAGGGTTCAAAATTCAAAATTGGTTGGATGGATTTCAAATCTGGATTTGAAATTAAATTTTGAGTTCCATAATGGGACAAAGATTATGGTCTTGGTTCGTTTGATTTGAATGTAAAAAACTAACAAAATCATAGAGTCAAAGAGAAGAAATGTTATCTTTCAAACAAAACTTGACAAAATCCATTACTTCCTTTGCTCGAAATAGGCTAGTTAGCTCTAAAGGACAATGAAAGAGACTTGGAAGTTTCTTTATCTAGCGGGTAAAAACTTCTGGGTGCACTTGTTTGTTAAAGAAGATAAACTCCATCAATATATTGCCCCCTAAAGAGCGAGCAACATATGGAGACTACAAATAGATGACACCCATGATGTCATATTGGAACATTTCATGGAAATGTTGAACAAAGACTTGTTAGTAATTGTTGGGCATTGGAAAAGATCTAGCTTCTCTAATAGATGACACCCATGAGCTATCTCAGATAAACCTTCATTACGAACAAAAGACACATTCCAAAAGGAAAGATCTCTAAGAGTAGGGCAACCTCGAGTGATAGCCTCGAGACTAGCATCAAACACACCATGACAAGGATTGTTTCCCCAAAGATATAGCTTTGCTAAGCCTCCACGATTTGCAGTTCCAACGACAATAGCAGCAAATCTGACATCTGTGGCTTCCTACCAAAAAGGGACTTGACAAGATATCCCTCACCTTCTATACCATTAGATTTTGCAATCTCATCCTTGCGAATGCTGCTTAAAAGCATAAGCCAGCGCTGGTAAGCACAAGGACAAACACTTCTCTCTTAGCCACTGGGAAGACGTTTGAATACCTCAAAGAGACACTCATCAAGAAGGATTTCAATGTGTAATGACCCTAAAGGTCATTTTTTGAAATTTTCAAAAAATGACCGTTTTACCTCTCCCGATAATTGCCCCGAGTCCTAATTGTTGTATTTTCGAAGTTGATTTGAAGGAAAATTGATGAAAAGTTGTGTTTTTAAGAGTTAAAGTTTGGTTAAAAGTGCTATTTCGAGTCATTTGGAGTTTCGAGACTCGAATCGGATTTTCGTCGATTCCAGCAGTTTTAGAATGTCATAACGGGTCTATGAGAATTTATGGAGTCGAATTTGGAGTTAAAACGAAGATTTGAGGTCCTAAGTTGCTAAAATTGTGAAATTTTGATCAAGAGTTGACTTTGGTCAACAAACGAGGTTTCGGTGCTCAAAATGAAATTTCGAGGGCATCGTTGGATTCAGGGGGTGATTCTAAGTCTAGAATGAGTCTTGGTTGAATTTTTAGAGGCCCCGAGTGTGTTTCGAGTTTTTGAGCCTAAAGTTAGTTTCTTGACGCCTTATCGGATACCGGGTCAAGGAGGCCTTGAATTCAAATTTCGACGATTTCATTGAGCCCGAAATGTCATTTTCAAGCTAGTAACATATTTGGTTTGTGTTCGGAAAGTGCCAAATGAGTTTTGGGTGAGCTTTTAAGCTTCTTGGATGCTTTGACACTATTTCAGCAAATTGTGGCAACTAAAGGGTTCATTATTAGTTTTAAAGGTCGAAAAATTATTCCGAAGGTTCTGAAATTTTGAGCATGAATTATAGGACTTATCTGCAAATTTTGGTGCATTTTCGCTAACCCGAGATTGGACTTTTATCGCAAATAAGAAATAATTATTTATCGAGTAGAAATGATATTTGACTGGGCAAACGGGCATGAAATTGAGCTCCGATTGAACGAGCAGGTCCGTATCATTATTTAAGACATTT
>NC_064289.1:25870933-25878173 GCF_019186545.1 Solanum stenotomum | reverse complement strand
GACATACTCGAGAGGTAGCGGTTCATTCCAGACGTGCCCTTGAGTTATCTTTATTTTTAGTTTTGTTCTATTCGAGAACTATACTCTGAGACTTGTATATTTTTATTCGAATTCTGTATTTAGAGGTTTGTACATGTGACAACCAAATTCTGGGTAGTGTTGAGTCTTAATTAAAGTTTTCCGCTTATTTATTATCTTTTATTCTCGTATTTCTATTTTTCTATCGTTGTGGTTGAGTTAGACTGACGTGTCCGGTGGAAAATGGACACGTGCCATCACATTCGGATTTGGGGTGTGACACAATGGAAGGATGATTCTTCTGCTCAAAATTTTCATAAGCGGTAGTGACACAATCCTCTTTCTAGAAGGAAAATTTGCATTCCTATTTTTCCCACGTGATAAAAGCAGAGAAGATTGTCTTGAACTTGGATATGAAGCTCGGAAGAAAGTACTGTTTTCTAAAAAATAGAAAATTAAAAACATCATACAAATATTAGAATACAAACTTATATATATGATATACCTATCATATTTTCTAATCACCATCCTATATAAGCTATCATTTGAAAGAGGGAGAAATAATAAAAAAAATAAGATAAAGACACAAGTTGTTTAGTACGATTTCCATTTTTTTCATGTATGGTTGACTTAAATGTTTTTCAAATAAAATTATTTTTCTCAAAATTAAGGAAAATGACTTGCCTCCAAAAATAATTAGAAAAATATTATCCAAAAATCATTTTCAACTTTCAACCCTAAATAAAATCTCGGTTACCGATTCCTGATAATTTGCAATTTGACTCATGATTTTTGATTCGGGACCCAACTCACGCCTTGATTCAAGACCCAACTCTTGAGTCCCAAATGGGCTCGTGGTCGTTTCTCAATTTGACTATCGAATCATTAGTAAGCATTCGAGGTTGAATTTTGGGTTGGGTTTTAGGGAGATGATTCGAGCCGGCTGTTACAATCGAGCTTTTGTTCGAGAGTCGAGGTCAGGTCCCAATTTAGGTGTTGGGTTCGTATTCCTAATTGGTTATCGAGGTTAGGTATCGGGGTCAGATCCCAATTCAGAATATAGGTTCTTGATAAGGTCCTGGATGGGTGTTAAGGTAAGGTCCTGGTTCAAAATTCATGTCCCAGTTTAGATGTTGGGTTTCGATTCAGGTCTCGGGTCATAGTGTAGGGGTGGAATTCCAGGTCGGGTCGTGATTTAAAAGTTGGGGTTGAATCTTGAATCAGTATTCCTAATAATAGTAACTCGATCCTAGTGTTCACATGCAAGGTTGATAAGTTAGATATCCCTAAGTGATTGGTCCTCCAAATAGGGAATTTCACCACACAACTTGGTCCGTCTACGGGTGTATGCTTTACTAAACCTTACTTTTGACCCCGAATTAGCCCTCACATCTCAATGATTAAGGTCAGGCTATCTAAACTTAACTAAATCTTCGTTGCTCAATCCCATTCTCATTCATTAACTCCTTAGTCTGGCAAGTAGGAATGAGACGAGTTCTAACGTTGCGCACCGCTAGAAAGCATTCTAAACGAAGGGATTAACAATACATGCTTACACTATTCTCGAATTACTTATTTATTAGTCATACATTGTTAATTGGTCATGGTTCCCACAACCCCAGTTGTGGATTTAGCTACTTATGCTTGAGAATTCACAATTCATATTAGGATTAATAAGATAAATCATGCATTTACAATTAGAACAGATGAATACCGAAATCTTGAATTGATAATCAAAAACAAATTGCATAAACGAGCTTCAAGAATTAAATTACTAAAGTGTTTGCAAAATAATTCCAAAAGCTAAGAACAATAGTCTCCAAAAAGGTCTAAACCTCAGAAATGAAAATTACAACTTATATTTATAATAGCTAAGTCCTAAACAAAGTAAGAAAAGGAAATAAGGAAATATTGGTTCAGACACGGTTTTGATCGACAACAGGACCTACAGATCGTGGATCAACCTACAGTCCGTGGATCAGCAGTTGGCCAAAAATCTAGGATCTTCAAACGACAGTTGCCACCTACGGTCCGTGATTGGACTACGATCCATCCTATTACTCCGTGGTTCAAGTACTGAAACTCAACTCTCTGATCAAAACGACTGCCATTAATCCACGGTCCGTCAATCAAGCTATGGGGCGCCGTTTGCCTCCATGGTTCCATACTTAGTTAGAATTCGTTGAACTCACATCTACGCCTCCCCACCTACAACCCGTCAACTGAACGACGGTCTGTGGTTGGGTTCCGTTAACTGCTACTTCTGCCATTTTAGCTCTTTTCTCACTCAACCGCTCCAAACTTATTTCCTGCAAAAATTACATAAAAACACCATCATATCTAATAACCAAATGCCCAAGACTTACACAAACTTCAACGGAAATGCATCAAAAATAGCGTAAACTCTTGTATATCAACACCCTCAACTTAAAATTGTTGTTTGTCCTCAAGCTACACACTAGCTCTAAACAACACTCATGTAGAAGTAAACATACAAACTCAAGCAATCATATGGCTTTCTCAATCAATTCTTTCACTTAGTGCAAATCTTTTCATTTAGACTCAATAAGCTAACTCATATCAAAACATGACATAGACCGACCAATAGACATCACGACATGCACTTTCAACAATCACCAAGATACCAACTTTCCAATAATGCAACTAGTCCCCTTACAACAAATAAATCCTTTTTCTCACACAAAATCTGATAGATTTAGCTTTAGGATTCAGTAAACACTCACGCTCATAAGTGAATTCAGATACAGTTAGTGCTCAATACCATAGACTTTCCCTTATTTTCGCTGCATAGACTCTGCAGACTGGTCACTAGGATCACTATAGGGCTTTTTTTTAGCTTATAATGTAGGCTTAGGGTCAGGTAGGATACACTTGGGTATTTTTAGTGACTTTTCTGCCCTCCTTGACATTAAATTGGCTATTTACCTCTTTTCTCAACCAATTCTGACATCATTTTGTTTTCTGCTCTTTTCCTTGACTTATTTCAGCACAAATGTGACTTTAACTTTTTCATTATTTTTTTTTCTTTTCTTTTTCTTTTACTTTTTCTCTCTTTGTTATTCAACATCATTATCACTCTTTTGTTTCTTTTGGATTCAGTCATACCTTTTACTATATTTTTCTTCTTTTACACACAACTCTTTTCATACCCCTTTTATTTTAGTTTAGTACTTGATAGCCACCCTCAACTTATGTAGTTTGCATGAGTTGAGGTGCACGATGTCCTAGGTCGGACCAAGGCCGAGATTAAGGCAACTTCTGCATTAGCCACCATCAACTTAGGCTTTTATATTAAGGTGCACAATGTCCAAGGAGGGACCAGGGCCAAAATGGAATTTTAGGGAGGGTGAGTTAAGTGTATTGAAAGAAGTGGTATTCATTAGGCTCAAACATTTGGATCAAAGGGATCATTTATTTCTTTTGGTTGGATTCTTTTTAGGCTTAAGTGGACTTATATCAACAAGGGCCTATGATCATTTCTCAATTTCTAGCCTATATTATCTTAGCAGGAACAATGAGGCAAGTTCTAGATTGGCACCCACCGCATGAATATACAAAATCACCTTACACACACTTGGCACATTGTTTCATTATTGAATCATTGAAGCATCTAGTTCAAGTTATAACTTAAGCCATGCTATCATACCAGTTCCTATCATATCACATAAATATCCAGCACATTCAACTCATTAAGCCTACAGATATAGCACCGTTCAAAAGTTTGAGCATGTATCATTTTTTATGATTTTATGTCATCATGCTTTCATCTTTTAGTCTACTTCTACACGTATACAATCCTAAACATGCTGGTTCAACAGAAATATAAAACAGTCCCTTGGGGAAAAAGAACACACGCAAGAAAACCCCAAGGAAGGGTTATGAGTTGGGTTATTCAGACTTCACCCTATCATTCACTACCTATTTACCCCACACCCATGAAAAAATGGTGCAATTGCCCTCAATGCATAAAAAATGGAAAACAAAGGGTGAAGCAAACCTGTGGCGCGTAAGCGCCGAAGTTCCATCAATAAGCAGGTGGGTTTGGTTTCCCAGAACACGCCAGATCAACAACAGTGACACCCTCAGTAGAACCCTCAACAACAGTGGGAACACCATCATTAGTGCTTCTCGAACTAAATGGGCCAACACCTATCTCATGGGCCCTCCACTGCCGCAACTCCTCCTCGAATACAGACTGTCTCTAGCTGTCTCTAACTATTGTCGCTCCTTTTTTCGTGCTCGTCGAGCCTCATAAGCATCAAAAGTATAGTCAGAGGAGCGGGTGCACTTTCCAATTGCACGAGAAGGGTCAGGTGCAGGAATCTCATCACCAAATAGAGCGCTCAACACCAAATCATCGGCCTCCACCATAGGTGCGGTCTCGGGGACAGCCTCAGAAGGAGCTAGAAGAACATCAACATTAAAACAAAGCTTAGCCAACTCTATCTAGAAAGTAGTGATATCCACAGTGGGCCTAGGCCTCTCCAACACCCTCAGCTCGAATGCATTTAACCTATTGTGGACCGCCTGAATCTTCGAGTTCATCGTCCTCTCTATGCGCACATCCAACTCCTCAATGGACCTCTCCATCCATGGTTGCATAAGCTGCAATATCGTGGCCATCTGAGTCTCCAATTTCTGGACTTGGGCCAGAGGTACTAGAATAGTCCCTGAATGGTGAGTGGCTCGTGAAGAGCTTGCAGCCTAACTGGTGGCGATGGAAGGGGGAGCTTGTACCTCGGCCGTAATGATGGGTATAGAAGTTTCATCAACTTGTGCCACTGCAACTTACTCAACATCTCGAACTAAATCAACACCCAGAGGAGGAATTGCAACTAGTGTACTTCGATGGGGCAGCGGGGTTCGTGTCATCATGTATCAACCGAACATCAACAGTCTTGGTCACTTCGACCAACCTATTACAATGCTAGATCAGAACAGTAGACTTTTTGCATATGCGGAAAATTAGGCATGGAAAGGGCAATGTAGTAGTCCTCCGGAAGGCCGTCTCATGAATCTTTGAAATAATAATCCGAGCAAAATCAATTTCCAGCCGTACCAGTAGTGCAACAAGCATCACCGCAGGATCCCAAGTGACAACATTGTCCGCCTGTGTAGGGGACAGTCTGTGGCGGATCATGGACCACTAAAATTTGGCTCCGAAACACAAATTTGCCTTTCTGATAAGAAACTGCATATTCTGCACCCACTCGGTGCTCTCTCCCTCCTCAGCTATGTGTCGGGCCATTCAATGAAGTAATGACTCCCTCTGCTCGGAGTCTCGGAATGCTCGACCCTTAATTATTCCCATTCGATAGTCGTACTCCACCGTATTGAAAGGATGAGCATGTGATGGGCCGTAAATAAAATGACGGATGGTGGATTCAGATATATCTACAGGGATGCCTCACACCATGGTGGTCAGTAGAGGCGACTGAGCCAAAGCCTTGGCTCGTGGTGGCAATACATTAGTTATCGTAGCCTCATAGGGAGCATAAAACTCCCGTACCATCTCCTCGATGTATCTACCCAAATTTTTGGCCATCCAGTCACACATGTGTTGTTGGAATAATGCATGAATAGTGGGCAAAGTCTGGAGGCTCCCCGTCAAAACCCTACGCTCCTCAGTAATAGGTCGAGTGACCTTCTGGTGTTCATTAAGAGACTTCACATCGAAGAAGATCTGAAATTGACTTCTACGCACCACCTGTTTGGCTTGGTGGAGATGTGCAACGGCTCAACTCTAGCACGGGGGGTGTCATAAGTCTTCCCCGTGCTAGTGGGCTCGGAGTCATAACTGGAGCCGAATTGCGAGTTGGAGCCGGACTACACTCGGAGCCGGACTACGACTCTACATCAAGTAAGGTCTCCTCCTCAGACTGGGGGCAGTGACCTTGACCTCGCCACTCGATGAAATGACCTTCCTAGTCTTGTGCCTCATGGTCACAGGAGTAGTGGGGGAGCCTTTGGTGGTCTCCGGGACATACTCGTCCCCACTAGACTCATCGAGCAAGCGACGGGATGGTGCGATAGAATTGGACTTACTTTTCCTCGAGTAAACGGGTGCTTGTTTTGGCGCCATATCACCTATGGAAGACTAGTTAATAATCAAAGAACTCAAAAAGACCCAAGAATTTTTTTTAAAAGAAGATTAGGACGTAGACAAAAAAATAAAAAAATTTAGGCTGTGTCGTTTTTGGGACCTACGGACCATCGATTGAATGACAGACCGTCGATCGCCTCTGTAGGTCAGGAGGCCATATTTTGGTCTCTAAAGTCGGAACCATGGTCATGCAGAAGCGGTCGTCAATCAAATGACGGACCGTAGTCCATGCTGTCGATTACCACTTGAGCCAATGTTTTGCAACTGTGGGATGACAAACCTCAGACCACGGATCGTAGGTTGATCAACGGTCCGTGGATCATGGGCGTTGACCAGTGGGACTATATCTATGCAGCCATTATCTCCAGGCACACATCAACTAAACATTATACCACTTTACAATATCTAGAACATGCATTTCAACACATTTATTTGGTATTCTATCATCCCAAAGGCTTCAATCATGAAATCAATTCATTCAAACAATTAAAACATTGAACCCCAAGTCAAGAACTCTAATTAGACATCTCAATCTCAGTATGAATTTTAATTTATCAACACTCACAATACCATCATTCCAAAGGAGTATTAGAGTAACATTCCGAAAACTAGTAGGCTAAACTAGGGCTTGACGTGAGGGTTAGAGTCGTAAATAACTCCCGGTACTCAATATATATGTTTTTGGGTTAAAACGTCAAGGTACGTCCCCCTAAGGATCAACCATGGGTCCTAGAGGAGGACCCTTCAAAGGGTAAAAAAATAGTGCCTAGGCAGTCCACCCACGAGGGGGAACCACGACCAGTAAGTGGCACCACGCCTCGTGGGTGAGGGCCGTTGGTCAAGGCCCCAGGAACCATGCCTCAGAACACCTACCACGGCTTGCTAGCATGGGCCGTGGTTCCTCCCACGGTCCGTCAGTGGTGGGCGTGGATGGGGCCTGGGAACTGCCAGTTCCCATTTGGCAGTTATACTTAAAGGTGTTTTGGGGTTTTTCTTTTTAATTAAATGTTAAGTGATGTCGTTTTACACTAAATTAAACTAACTATGTAAGGTTTTTAAGTATCTAAACTAACTCCTCTAAATCATGATTTCTAAATC
>NC_064289.1:25762153-25870910 GCF_019186545.1 Solanum stenotomum | reverse complement strand
CCCCCCCCCCCCCACCCCGACCCCCCAAAAAAAAAACTCTCTTTAGAACACCAAGGAAGAAGAAGAAGAAGGGTGAAGCTAGGATTGAGGGAACAAGCTTTTTCACTCAAATTCGTTGGATTTCTTCACCAAGGTATGGTAGTCCTTCATCCATAGAGTCCCTCCAAAACCCTTAATTTCAAAGTTAGAAATCCTAAAAGTTAAGGTTTGACTTTAATCTTATGGATTCCTTTCAAATTCATTTTTAATGATTGAATTATATTTTATTATGGATATATTGATAATTTTATATGGTTTTATGTTGAACTACCCAAGAATCCATGAATTTCCCTATTTTCCCAATTTGAATCTCAAAGTGTGGGTATTGATTGATGCAAGTAGAACATGATAGAATTATGCATCTAGTAATTAAATCATGTTATCATTCATGTCTAATATAGTAATTCTATATATGTTGATTGAATATGATCTATGGTCCTTGAAGGGAAAAGCATGAGAAAAATGCATGTTTAAGAGGTTTATGTAATATGCTTTTAGATCACTTTGAGAGCAAAGTGAATATGATTATGATCAAATTTTTGTGTTGATTCGATGATTATCCTCATGTACACACTTATGTATGAATATGATATGATGTGAAAGGTTTGTCACATATAGTGATTCTAAGGTTGGAAGACTAGTCTCACCTATTGAATCTATGAGCTTTAGTACGAATTATATGGATTGAGTGTCAAGAAATTCTTTCGTAATTATGAACTTAAGTCAAGACTTAACATGAACTCAATGGGAATTATGCTTAGCACCGAGTGGATATTGAGATGAGATGAAAGCCCTCACGTTAGTAGAGGCCGAGTTTCTAGGAACAATCTCTTGGGATGGAAGCCCTCACGTTAGTAGAGACCGGGTTTACTAGTAGCAATCCCCCTTATCCTATAATCTATGTGCCCACATAGGTCTTTAGCTAGTGGATCCACCTATGCTAAGAGTATGGTTCTACCTTAGGCAAGTTGGACAATCCCTTTTCGGTGTGGGGTAGACACCAGATTCCATGGTAAGCTCACATGGTCTATGTCGGTTAAGGCTAATCTCCTTTTTTGAAAGTATGAACAAGAATATGAAATATGAACTATAGTTACTCAAGAAGCTTTACTTAGTATGGGTTGGATTATGGGATCTTATTCATGCATTGCACGAGTATGCTTTGAGGGTACTTATGGTATGGTTCTCTTATGATGTAATGACTTATGTTGTGAACTTGCTTATGACTTATGCCATTTCATTATCTGCAAAATGATGCTTTAAACTAGTAAATGGCATGCATTCTACTAAATTGTCCTTTTTAGCATGTTTTTAAGGATTTTATGCATGACTATCATACTTAGTGCATTTTTGTACTAACCCATATTTTTTCTACATTTCTCCCAAAGTGTAGGGTCTGGTTCTTAAGGCGGTTATCATTTGGTTCAAGCTTGGAATTGACTATTCTCCTTCCTTGTGGTGAGTCCTCATGATTCGAGGACGGGAGTTTCACTTGGAGTTTCATTTTTAGTACTTTTTATTTCGGATTATGTTGTTTGGGGATGTGACCCTATTTTGACTCATGAATTGTAATAGATGGCTAATTGAGATAAGTCTAGACTTTCATTTTCCTTTATAAAGATTTTTTTTTGGACTTAAATTTGTTTTAATCTTATTATTCTAATACTTTATGTTATGATATGCTAAGTGACTTACATGGTGCCTTTCGGGGTTCTATGTGCCTTGTTACGTCTAGCGGGTACCTTTGGGTCGTGAAAAACTTGGTATCAGAGGACAATATTTTGAATGATTCTAGGATGATGTCTCATAAGCCACGTCTTGTAGAGTCTTGTTCATGAATGTGAAACATACCTCACTTATGAATGAGAGGCTATAAAATATTTAGGAAATGTCACTTCTTTCATCGTTCTTGAGTTGTGCCTTAGAGTTTAACTTTGTAAAAGTCCCTCTCCTAATCCTTCTTTTGTGTCTTCAGGAAATGAATACACGAAGGGCTAATGCTAGAAGAATAGAAGAGGAGAATGTTAATCAAGAAGCTCCTCGAGGTAATCAATCTCCTCGAGTTTACCAACCTCTGATTGATCCTTCGGCTATGTCAAATGAGGAGGTTAGGTCGGCTTTCCAAATGTTGGTCCAAGCTTTGGCGGCTCAAGCCAATAAAGATGTTGTGACTTATGTGAATCCTAATATGAATTTCGCGTCTTCTAGTTTGAGGGATTTGGCAAGAATGGACCTTCCCAAGTTTCTTGGTTCCAAGGTGGGAAGGATCCTCAAGAATTTGTGGAGGAGATTTATAAGATACTTGATGTCATGGGGTGACTTCGATAGAGAAAGCGGAGTTAGCCGCTTACCAATTGAAGAGTGTGGCCCAAGTATGGTATACTAAATGGAAGAACAATAAGCTGGTTGGAGTGGGTCCAATAGAGTGGGAAATGTTTAAATCGACGTTCCTTGCTAGGTTCTTTCCCTGAGAGTTGAGGGAAGCTAAGGTGGAAGGATTTATTAGCCTTTGTCAAGGAGGTATGAGTGTTCAAGAGTATTCTCAAAAGTTTACTCAATTGTCCAAGTATGCTTTGGCTTTGGTGGCAGATTCAAGGGATATGATGAGTAGGTACTTGACGGGTGCATCTAGATTGGTAAGAAGAGAATGTTGTTCGGCAATGCTTCATGACAATATGGATATCTCACGTCTTATGGTGTATGCCCAACAAATGGAGGATGAGAAACTCCAAGACAAGAATAGAGAGGTGAAAAGAGCTAGAACCGGTGGTAGGAATTTCTCCAATGCTAAGTTCAATGGACAAGGTCGACAAAGGTTCAAACAAAGGTTTCCCAATCAAGGCTCCTTTAGTGCTCCAAGGGTCGACAAAGATAGGGTTTCCAACCCTAAACCTCAAGGAGGTAATAGTGGTGGTTCTTTTGTTGCTAGGTCTAATTGTGCAAAATGTGGTGGAAAACATGAAGGCAAGTGCCTAGTTGGCTCGGATGGGTGCTATGGTTGTGGAAAGAGTGGCCACAAGATGGGAGATTGCCCGGTACTCATGGCCAAGGGGAGAGAAAGCAAACACGCCCCTCCAAATGGTTTAAACTCCAATGCGTAAAAGCAGAACCGCTTTGATGCTCTTAAATCTCGAGGTGACCAAGAGAGCTCCCTGAATGTTGTGATCGGTATATTAAATGTCTTTTCTATTGATGTATATGCCTTGTTAGATCCCAATGCCACTTTGTCCTTTGTTACACCTTTTGTGGCCATGAAGTTTGAAATATTCCCCGAAGTGTTAGTAGAACCTTTTTCGGTTTCTACCCTGGTTGGTGACTCGGTGGTGGAAAAAAGAGTATAGAAGTTGTCCCATTTCCTCGTCCCATAGAGTTACTTTGGTGGATTTGGTAGAGTTCGCCATGTTAGACTTTGATGTGATTTTGGGTATGGATTGGTTACATGCATGTTATGCCTCTATAGATTGTAGGACTCGGGTGGTCAAATTCCAATTTCCAAATGAGCCTATTTTAGAGTGGAAGTGGGGAAATTCTATTCCTAGAGGTCAATTTGTTTCTTGTCTTAAAGCAAGGAAAATGATCTCCAAAAGGTGTATTTACCATCTTGTTAGGATGATGGATGTTGAGTCCAAAACCCCTTCTCTAGAGTCGGTTCCTGTAGTAAATGAGTTTCTAGAAGTTTTCCCCGATGATTTACCCGGTATTCCTCCCAGTGTGAAATAGATTTTGGCATTGATCTTTTACCGGGTATACAACCTATCTCCATTCCTCCTTATAGAATGACTTCGATCGAGTTAAAAGAGCAATTAAAGGATTTGCTAGATAAGGGTTTTATTCGATTGAGTATCTCTATATGGGGTGCTCCGGTGTTGTTTGTTAGAAATAAGGATGGGTCTCTTAGAATGTGTCTTGATTATCGTCAATTGAACAAAGTGACCATTAAGAATAAATATCCCCTTTCGAGAATTGATGACTTGTTTGATTAACTTCAAGGGGCAAGCTATTTCTCCAAAATTGATCTTCGTTCGGGTTATCACCAATTAAGGGTGAGAGGGGTTGATATTCCAAAGATGACATTTAGGACCCGGTGTGGTCACTATGAATTTTTGGTTATGTCATTTGGGTTGACAAATGCCCCAACTGTATTTATGGATTTGATGAATATGGTGTTTAGACAATACGTTGATATGTTTGTGATTGTGTTTATCGATGATATTTTGATCTATTCAAGGAGTGAGAATGAACATATGGACCATTTGAGAATTGTGTTTCAAGTTCTTAAGGACCAACAACTTTTTGCAAAGTTTAGTAGTTATGAATTTTGGTTAAGGTATGTAGGTTTCCTTGGTCATATTGTGTCAAGCAAGGGTATTAAGGTAGATCCTAAGAAGACAGATGTGATCAAGAGTTGGCCTAGACCTTTAACTCCTTCTGATATTAGAAGCTTTTTGGGTTTGACCGGTTATTGTAAAAGGTGTGTTGAGGGGTTTTCCTCCATTGGTTCTCCGTTGACGGCTTTTACTCAAAAGAAGGCTAAGTTTGAGTGGTCGGAGGCTTGTGAGAAAAGCTTCCAAGAGTTGAAAGATAGACTTACATCTGTTCCAGTGTTGACCTTACCAGAGGGTACAAATGCTTTTGTTGTATATTGTGACGCCTCTAGAGTTGGGTTGGGATGTCCTCGTGCAAAATGGTAAAGTGATTGCCTATGCTTCAAGGCAACTCAAAGTACATTAGAAGAATTATTCGACCCATAATCTTGAATTAGCGGTGGTAGTATTTGCCTTGAAAATATTGAGACATTACTTGTATGGGGTCTATGTGGATGTGTTCACCGATCACAAGAATCTTCACTATGTGTTTAGTAAAAAATACTTGTATCTCTGACAAAGAAGGTGGTTAGATATTTTTAAAGATTATGACATGGGTGTCCTTTACCATCCCGACAAAACTAATGTTGTAGCGGATGCACTTAGTAGATTATCTATAGGTAGTGTGGCTCATGTAGAGGATGAAAAGAAAGAATTGGTTAGAGAGGTGCATAGATTGGCCTAGTTAGGTGTCCAACTAGTGGATTCCACCAAGGGTGGAGTCATGGTCCATAATGGTTTCGAATCGTCCTTTGTGATGGATGTGAAATCTAAGCAAGATTTTGATCCCTTATTAGTTTAGTTGATAGAATCGGTGCTCAAGAAGTCTATTAAGGCTTTCTCCCAAGGGGGAGATGGGGTACTTAGGTACCAAGGTCAATTATATGTTCTCGATGTTGATGGTTTGAGGGAGAAAAATTTAGATGAGGCTCATAATTCTCGATATTCTAATCATCCGGGAGCCACCAAGATATATCGTGATCTACGATAAGTCTATTGGTGGAATGGCTTTAAGAGAGATATTACGGGATTTGTAGCCAAATGCCCTAATTGTCAACACGTTAAGGTTGAGCATCAAAGGCCGAGAGGATTGTCGCAAAATATTCTTATTCCTACTTAGAAGTGGGAAGGTGTGAATATGGACTTTATTGTGGGTTTGCCTAGCACTCGAAGGCAACATGATTCTATTTGGGTTATTATAGATAGGATGACAAAATCAGCCCACTTTATTCCCGTCAAGTTCTCTCGTTCGGTCGAAGACTATGCCATATTGTACATAAATGAGATAGTGAAGTTATATGGGGTTCCTTTATCCATTATTTCGGATCGGGGTACTTAATTTACTTCTCACTTTTGGAAGTCATTCCAAAAATGGCTTGGTACTAAAGTTAAGCTTAGCACGACTTTCCACCCTCAAACGGATGGTTAAGCGGAACGTACCATTCAAACTTTAGAGGACATGTTAAGGGCATGTGTTATAGATTTAAAAGGTAATAGGGATGACCATTTGCCATTAATAGAGTTTTCCTACAATAATAGTCACCACTCAAGTATCGGTATGACTCTTTTTGAAGCCTTGTATGGTTGGAGATGTAGGTCTACGGTTGGTTGTTTGAGGTAGGTGAAATTGCTCTTATTGGTCCCGAATCGGTTTATGAAGCTATTGAGAAAGTTCGGCTCATTAGAGAGAGGTTGCAAACGGTTCAAAGTAGGCAAAATTCTTATGCCGATGTGAGAAGAATGGACCTTGAATTTGAAGTTAATAATTAGGTCTATTTGAAAATCTCACCTATGAAGGGTGTGATGAGGTTTGGCAAGAAAGGGAAATTTAGTCCCAGGATGTAGGCACATATCAAATTTTGAAGTGTATTGGGAAAGTTGCCTATGAGTTGGATTTGCCAAATGAGTTGGCCCCGATTCACCTAGTATTTCATGTTTCTTTGCTTAAAAAGTGTATTGGGGATCCAGTTTCCATTATTCCCCTAGAAGGGTTGGGAGTTGGCGAAAGCCTTTCATATGAAGAAGTTTTGGTAGAAATCCTAGACCGGCAAGTCAAGAGATTGAGGAAAAAGGAAATAACTTCCGTTAAGGTTTTATGGAAGAATCATCTAGTTGAGAATGCTACCTGGGAGGCCGAGGCTAATATGAAGTCTCGATATTCTCATCTTTTTCCTTCTACTCCTATTCAAGCTTGAGGTAATTAGTTCCTCTTGAGTTTTAGTGTTTTGAAAGTCATGTGTGTAGTATGAGCTTTTCCATGAATTTCTTATGTTATGCATGTTCTTGATGAAATTCATGTTTAGTAGGAAAATTCATGATTTATGTTCCTCATGTTGTGCATTTAGTATGAGTTGCCTATTTAACTTCATGAGATGAGTTGATGAACATGCTTTAGTATCATTTTGAGAGTAATTGCATATTGGCTCCATAATATTGTGTTGAGCATGATTTTAGTTGGAGAAGGTAGTTCCTCCTATGGATATGTGAAATATTGAGTTTCATGCATAATGGTTTGTTAGATGTAGTTCCTACTCCCTTGTATTGCATTGACTATGTTTTAGCTCGAGTTGAAGTTTCCTCCTTTTGAGTTGTGCATTATTTTGATGTTTCATGCATGTTGGGCTGCTAGTTTTTAGCCTTTCATCCCATAAGGCGTCTAGATCGTCATTCGAGGATGAATGTTCCCAAGGGAGAGATAATGTAACATTCCAAAAACTAGTACGCTAAACTAGGGCTTGACGTGAGGGTTAGAGTCGTAAATAACTCCCGACACTCAATATATATGTTTTTAGGTTAAAACATCAAGGTTCGACCCCCCAAGGACCAACCATGGGTCCTTAAGGAGGACCATTAAAAGGGTGAAAAAATAGTGCCTAGGCAGTCCACCCACGAGGGGGAACCACGACCATTAGGTGGACCCACGCCTCAAGGGTGAGGGCCGTTGATCAAGGCCCCTGGAACCATGCCTCAGAACCCCTACCACAGTTTGCCAGCATGGGCTGTGGGTCCTCCCACGGTCCGTCAGTGGTGGGCGTGGATGGGGCCTGGGAATTGCCATTTGGCAGTTATACTTAGGGGTGTTTTAGGGTTTTCCTTATTAATTAGGTGTTAAGTGATGTCGTTTTACACTAAATTAAACTAACTACATAAGGTTTTTAAGTCCCTAAACTAACTTCTCTAAATCATAATTTCTAAATCCCAAATCAAAATCAACTTTTCCCCCAAAAACTCTCTCTAGAACTCCAAGGAAGAACTAGAAGAAAAAGAAGAAGAAGAAGGGTGAAGCTCGGGTTGAGGGGACATGCTTTTTCACTCAAATTCGTTGGATTTATTAACAAAGGTATGGTAGTCCTTCATCCATGGATAGTTTTCATCCATGGAGTCCCTCCAAAACCCTCAATTTCAAAGCTAGAAATCCCAAAAGTTAGGGTTTGACTTCAATCTCACGGATTCCTTTCAAATTCATTTTTAATGATTGAATTATCTTTTATTATGGATATATTGATGAATTTATATGGTTTTATGTTGAAATCCCCAAGAATTCATGAATTTTCCTATTTTCCCAATTTGGATCTCCAAGTGTGGGTATTGAATGTTGCGAGTAGAACATGATAGAATTATGCATATAGTAATTAAACCATGNATTATGGATATATTGATGAATTTATATGGTTTTATGTTGAAATCCCCAAGAATTCATGAATTTTCCTATTTTCCCAATTTGGATCTCCAAGTGTGGGTATTGAATGATGTGAGTAGAACATGATAGAATTATGCATCTAGTAATTAAATCATGTTATCATTCATGTCTAATGTAGTAATTCTAGATATGTTGATTGAATGTGATCTATTGTCATTGAAGGGCAAAGCATGAGAATTATGCATGTTTAAGAGGTTTATGTTTATGCTTTTAGATCACTTTGAAAGTAAAGTGAATATGATTATGATATAATTGTTGTGTTGATTGGATGATTATCCTCATGTACACACTTATGTATGAATATGATATGATGTGAAAGGTTTGTCACATATAGTGATTCTAAGGTTGGAAGACTAGTCTCACCTATTGAATCTATGAGCTTTAGTATGAGTTATATGGGTTGAGTGTCAAGACATTCTTCCGTAATTATGAACTTAGGTCAAGACTTAACATGAAATCAATGTGAATTATACTTAGCAGTGAGTGAATAGTGATATGAGATGGAAGCACTCACGTTAGTAGAGGCCGAGTTTCTAGGAACAATCTCTTGGGATGGAAGTCCTCACGTTAGTAGAGGCCGAATTTTGTAGTAGCGAACCTCCTTATCCCATAAACTATGTTCCCACATAGGACTTTAGCTAGTGGATCCACCTAAGCTAAAAGTTTGGTTCTACCTAAGGCAAGTAGGACAACCCCTTTTCGGTGTGGGGTAGACACCGAATTCCATGGTAAGCTCCCATGGTCTATGTCGGTTAAGGCAAATCTCTATTTATGAAAGTGTGTACAAGAATATGAAATATGAACCATAGTTACTCAAGAAGCTTTACTTCGTATGGGTGGGATTATGGGATCTTATTCATGCATTGCACAAGTATGCTTTGAGGGTACTTATGGTATGGTTCTCTTATGATGTAATAACTTATGCAATGAACATGCTTATGACTTATGCCTTTTCATTATCTTCAAAATGATGCTTTAAACTAGTAAATATTATGCATTCTACTAAAATGTCCTTTTTAGTATGTTTTCAAGGATTTTATGCATGACTATCATACTTAGTGCATTTTTGTACTTACCCATATTGTTTTTTACACTTTTCCCAAAGTGTAGTGTCTGGTTTTTAGGGCGGTTATCATTTGGTTCAAGCTTGGATTTGGCTATTCTCTTTGCTTGTGGTGAGTCCTCATGATTCGAGGTTGGGAGTTTCATTTGGAGTTTCATTTTTAGTACTTTTTCTATTTTGGATTATGTTGTTCAGGGCTGTGACCCTATTTTGACTCATGAATTGTAATAGATGGCTAATTGAGACAAGTCTAGACTTCCGATTTCCTTTATAAATTTTTTTTTGGTCCTAATTGCATTTTTACTCTTATTGTTCTAATACTTTATGTTATGGTATGCTAAGTGGATTACATGGTGCCTTTCGGGGTTCTATGTGCTTTGTTACGTCTAGGGGGTACCCTTGGGTCATGACAATTAGGGCTAAGTTTACAGATTTTAAACAAGCGATTCATACCCAAGGTCAAGTTCAACTCTGTGATTTCAATATAAAACAATGACAAGTTCAAAGTTCTTGAAATGCTTACCTTACAAGTAAACAAAGTTGGTGAGTGTGTTTTACGATGATTTATTAGTATGTAAATCAGACCTTGACACCAAACCAGACCATGCAATTTGTGGGAGAGAAGGACTATGCAGAAAAGAGAGATTTGGGAGAGAATAGGAAGAAGGAATTGGAAGGGAAACTGGTATATTGAATTCAAGGATTTTGAGGGAGGAAGATATGTAGTAATTAGAGCGGTGATTTGATAAAATTGGGAGGAATATGTAAGGGTGGTTTTGTGGAGAGTTGTAAGGGTTGGGGAAGAAAAAGGGAAATGGGGGATGTTTAAAACAAAAGAGTTTTATTTAAAGAGGGTCTGGGCCGGGTCGTCTTTTTGCCCTAGGTTGGATCGACGAAACTTCGTCGACAGTCCGTTGTTCAATCAATGGTCCATCGATGGGTTCCGTGGTTCTCCCCGACACTTAGTTAATTTAATAAAACATACCTAGGATCTACAGATGCCATTCACGGTCTGTCGTTTACCAGTGCACCTATGACTGTTTTTCCAGATTCTGCTCCTACACACGTAGCAAACGTTAGGCCTTCCTTTTTACATTTTCTGGACGCTATTTGGACACAGACCCTAATCTACCCTCATTTAGTGAACACTAAGACTCAAACTAAAAAAAATTCTATCTAAACCACTAAAATTTAGAAAAAATTAACTATGTAGAAAAGAAAGCTCCTAACGTTGGCTTGATTGTACATCTTGGGTTGCCTCCCAAGTAGCGCTTGATTTAACATCGCGGAACGATGCATACCCCTTGATTAATCAGACTTCATCAAGCCCCCATATCTCTATCACTTCATTGACACTTTCAGATTTCTCCAAGTAGATCTTCATCCGCTGACCATTCACCTTGAACCTCGTTCCTTCCTTGTTTTCGAGTTCAATCGCTCCATGTGGAAATACTTGAGTTACTTTTAATAGCCCGGTCCACTTGGACTTGAGTTTGCTAGGAAACAAGCGCAACCTTGAGTTAAATAATAACACCAGATCACCGGGAGCAAATTCGCGCTTGTCGATCTTTTGATCATGGTACTTGTTCCTCTTCTCTTTGTACAATGCTGAACTTTCATATGCTTTTAGGCGAAACTCACCGAGCTTATTCAGTCTTTGACTTGATGCGACGCCCCAATCCAAATTAGCTTCTTGAGTGACCACATCGCTTTGTGCTCTAGCTCTACAAGCAAATGACAAGACTTCCCATATACAAGTTGGTTAGGGGACATACCTATGGGAGTTTTGAATGCAGTGCGATGAGCCCATCATCAACCCTTATTGACCAATCAGTTCTGTTGGCATTCAAAGTCTTCGCAAGGATTTGCTATATCTCTCGATTTGACACTTTAACTTGCCCACTTGACTGCGGATGGTAAGGGGTTTCTACTCTCTGACGAACACCATACTTCTCAAGTAACACCTTGAACAACTTATTACAAAAGTCAGAACCTCCATTGCTGATAATTTCCCTTGTTATACCAAATCTAGAGAAGATATCTTTTCCAGGAATGCGGTGACACTACTTCCCTCATTGTTTGAAAGCGCAACTGCTTCCACCCATTTAGATACATATTCAACCACTACAAGAATATACTTAATCCCATTCAAACTCACAAACGGACCCATGAAGTCAAGACCCCAAACACCAAACAACTCAATCACCAATATCGGGTTCATTGGTAGTTCTTTCTTCCTTGAAATCCCTCATTCTCGTTGGCAACGATCGCAAGACTTAGCGAAATCATGAGCATCTTTATGGATGATAGGCCAGTAATACCCACACTGCAGAATTTTATAAGCAATTCAAATATCACTATGATGCCCACCAAGAGGTGATGAATGACATGCTTGTAGTATACTCATCATCTCAACCTCGGGCACACAACGACGAATACTCCCATCAGCACAGATACATAACAAGTAAGGCTCTTCCCAAAAGAATTTATTCATATCAGACATGGACTTTCTCCTTTGGTGGAATGACAAATCTTAAGGCACCAACTCACTTGCCAAATAATTTGCAAAGTCAGCTAACCAAGGAATGAGTTCAGTAGAAGCAACCAATACATGTTCATCAGGGAATGCATCATTAATCTCAACCCCATCATCAAGCTTGATCATAGCTTTTTCCTCTAATCTGGATAAGTGATCGGCAACCTGATTTTCTGTTCCTTTCCTATCTTACACCTCAAAGTGGAACTCTTGCAACAATTGTACCCATCTAATCAATCTTAGCTTTGCATCCTTCTTAGCCATAAGACACCTCAATGTAGAATGGCCACTATGCACAATAACTTTAGTGCCAAGCAAATATGATCTAAACTTCTCAAATGCGAAAACCACAACAAACATTTCATGTTCAGTCATAATATAGTTCTTTTGAGCAATATTCAAAGCTTTGCTCGCATAATAAATAGAATGAAGAATTTTCTCTTGCCTTTGTCCTAATACTATGCCAAGTGCTACCCCACTTGCATTGCACATCACTTCAAATGGTTGTCCCCAATCCGGTGAAATAATGACAGGTGCAGAAATCAATTTGTTTTTCCACTCCCCAAATGCTCTCAGACAAGCATCATCAAACTCAAAATTACACTCCTTCTCAAGTAGCTTGCATAATGGGTATGCAATTTTAGAGAAATCCTTTATGAACCTCCGGTAGAAACCTGCATGTCCAAGAAAACTTCTAACACCTTTTACAAAGATGGGTGGTAGGAGTTTTTCTATTACCTCAACTTTAGCTCTATCAACTTCAATACCTTTCTACGAAATCTGATGACCCAGGATTATACCCTCTTTCACCATAAAGTGGCATTTTCCCAATTGAGCACAATATTGCACTTTTCACATTGTTTTAGCACCTTCGCCAAATGAATCAAATTGTCATCAAATGAATCACCAACAAAAGAGAAATCATCCATAAATACCTCTACTGTGTCCTCCACCATATTTGAAAATATAGACATCATGCAACGCTGGAATGTAGCCGGAGAATTACATAACCCAAATGGCATTCTCTTGAACACAAAAGTCCCATAAGGACATGTGAAAGTGGTATTTTCTTGATCCTCCGTGGCTATGGAGATTTGATTGTAGACCGAATACCTATCTAGACAACAATACCAACCATTTCCAGCAAGATGATCTAGCATTTGGTCTATGAACGACATTGGGAAATGGTCTTTCTCGGTCCATGCATTCAACTTGCGATAATCCATACACACTCTCCAACTAGTTACCGGCCTCATTGGAACAAGCTCATTCTTAGCATTGGGAACCACAATGATTCCTCTTTTCTTTGGCACACACTAAACTGGGCAGACCTAACTACTGTCAGCAATATGATATATGACTCTAGCATCTAACCACTTGATGATCTCCTTTTCACAACCTCTTGCATCGGGGAATTCAACCTCCGTTGATGCTCAATACTTGGCTTGTTGTTCGACATGAGTTGAATTTTGTGAGAATAAATGTCTGGTGGAATCCCAATAATGTCCGCAATAGTCCATCTTATAGCACTTTTAAATCGCTTCAATACCGATATAAAAGCCTCGTTTTCCCTTCACTCAAGTCAGCCACAATAATGACAGGCAAAATGTTGTTCTGGCCCAAAAGTACATACCACGAGTGAGATGGAATAACCTTAAGTTCCAACTTCAGAGGCTCATCCACGAATGTTTTTGCTAGAGGAGTGTCACGATTCTTCATGTCTAATTGCAATCGCTTTGGCTTGAAACAAAACTGAACCCCCTTAAGTGCAACAACTAGCTCATCATAGTCATCAATACCATCACTTTCAAAATTCATTATCACAGTTGCTAGTGCCTCAACACCTAACCTCTCTTCGATAGACTCTTCGGGTTCTTGCTCAACAGTAAGAGTTACTACTGATAAGATTCTTGAGATCACTTTCATGCTTCATAGATTGACAAATATTAAAAGTTACCTCTTTATTGTTCAGTCGAAACTTCATCTGCCCTTTCTCCATATCAACCAACGCATGCCTAGTCGCAATAAATGGTTTCCATAAAATGTTGGGGACCTCAAAATCAACCTCGCAATCCAGTATCACAACGTCCACTGGAAAGATGAATGGCTCAACTTTCACAAGGACATCTTGTAATACTGCACTATGTCTCTTCAGAGTTCTATCAGCCATAAGTATATGCATTGCAGTCGGCTTTGAAGCTCCGAAACCCAACTTTTTATAGATCTACAATGGCATCATGTTAATGATAGCTGCCGAATCACACAGGGCCTTCGCAAAGTGTAGCATACCAATAGTACAAGGAATAGTGAAAGCTCCAGGATCCTCTTTCTTCTGCACAAGTGACCTAGTAGCAATGGCACTACAATGTTGCAACTTTTCTTCATTCTTAAAACTAACATCCTCTTTTTGCTCACCAAGTCTTACATGAACTTCGCATACCCAGGCATTTCTTCCAAAGCTTGTATCGACAGGACATTTATGGATAGTTTCTTCAACATAGCTATGAACTTGCGATATTTTCCCTCTTCAGTCTTTTTCACCAACCTTAGTGGGAAGGGAGGTGGAGATCTAGGTATTGTAATAACTTTTTGGGTCGCCTCAATTTCCTTTTCTGCATCCACTTTCGGCTCCTCAGTAACCTCAACTTCATACTCACCCTTTTCTATCACACTTTCCACCTCAGTCGTCACGGGGGGGGGGGGGGGTCTATATTCTGCTTTCCACCTCGAGTAGTGATTGCCATGAAATGACCATCATTTTTGGATTTTGAATTGTATTGCTAGGAAGTGTTCCTAGTTGACGTGGGTTCACTGTCGCGGACAACAGACTAAACTACTGCTCAAGTTGCTTAATTCATACTACATGGGCGTCAACTTTTTGACCAATTCCAGATAGATCATTACGCATCTCCTTCATATTGTCATCAGTTGTATGAAATCTCTTCATTATCTTCTGAATCATATCTTTAATGCGAGTCATACTTGACCCAACCTCTCTATTACCAGGTGGAATATAGGGTCCACTATTTTCATTCCTGTTGCCATAGCCATTCCGATTATAGTTGTTATCACAATTGAAGTTCCCATCACGGACATAGTTCCCTTCACAGTTGTAGTTACCATAGTTCCGACCTTGGCGCAAATTATTCAAATTAGAACCTTGGGAGTTGGTTCGAAAACCCCCCATTTGATCATTCACTTGATGCACATCTTTCTCATAAAAGTACTCATCGACCAGCGGTGCTCTGGGTTGGTAGCTCATAACATTCACTTTCTCTGCACTTCCACTCACATGTTTTAATACCAAGCCAATTTTTGTCCTCATTTGGGCCATCTTCTCTTGAATATCATCGTTTGATTGACTTGTTGCAGTTTGGACCACAAATGTGCTTCTACCAGTATTTGCCTTTCTAGTGCTCCATGCCTTATTGTTCTTGGAGATCCTCTCAAGTTTCTCAGCAATCTCCTTAAAGGTGCATTCCCCATAAGATCCTCCTGCAATAGTATCTAGCACAACCTTGCCATTGACATCCTGTCCTCTGTAGAAGTACTCTTTCAGTGACTCATCATCAATGCGGTGGTTCGGCACACTCTTCATGAACCCAGTGAATCTATCCCATGAACTACTTATTGACTCTCAAGGTCGTGCCATGAAGTTATTTAGTTTATCCTTGAGATTTAACTTCTTGGACACCAAAAAGTACATTGCCATGAACACCTTGTACAACTGGTCCCATGTATAGATTGAATTGTATGGCAGCTCAGAAGGACACATTGCAAAATCACCTGTCAACGAGAGTGGGAATACTCTCAAACCTATTACATCCATGTCCAAGTCTGGTCGTCCCACACTACTCATACATAAACTTTTCAATTTAGTCATGTTAGCATATGGATCTTCCGAAGGTAAGCCAGCAAACAACCCTCTTGATGTAAGAATTAGCATGAGACTACTGGTCACCACCAAAGAATGTCCATGTTGTAGTGGAGGTAGAACAATAGCGCCGGTTGACTCCACCGAGTCATAATCAACCTTGTAGTTACCACGAACTCTCGGTGCTAGCTGGTTTTGCACCCTTTCTGTATTTTTTATTAGATGAGCACCCTGAACCTGAGCAGGCACATTCATAGCTCCAAGAGGTCAAAAACCAACTCCATCCCCCTGATCCTCTCTAATGGGATAATTGTGTACCTCGAGATTTATGTCTCTTCCAACCATTCTTCTCAAATTTCTCCTCAATTTCGGATCGTATGGCGTCAGTGGACTTCCTTGACTTCGTGTACTTGGTGATGTGAGGAAAAAATACATATTTTTAATCATTATTTGCCTCACATTTATTATATATATTTTTCTTTTTTTGAGCAGAAATTTTATGGATTGTACTAAGTAGTGTATTTTATTTGTAGGATTAAATTGGTGGGAAATCAAAGAAGTTTGAAGCTAAAACGAATTAAAATGGAAGATTGAAGAAAGAAATCAAGCAAGCAGCTTAATGGATTAAATTTATTAAAATAATATATTCCTATATATGGTGCAAAGTTGAACACCAATTCAATTTGAATTAAGTTTGCTGCTGCCACGTGTCAGCCGACCGGCGCCCTTCTGCCACCAACAATTTGGAGAAATCACGCGTATAATGCAAACCCAATTTAATTGGGTTTTGTTTTCCTAATTTGTCTTAAACTCAATTATTTTATTTTGGGTTTCTCTATCTATAAATAGGGGATGCAAAATTATTCTTTAAGGGGGGCAACAAACAAGAGACAATACACAATATAAATTTTCTTCTAGCTTAGGAACTTTGGAAGAGCCGCCATGGAGGCCAGAGAATTGTGGTTTATTCTTTCTTCTGTTTTATTATTTATTTGTATTCGTGATTAATAAAAGATAGTTTAGCTATTTTTCTTTACTTTTTATGATTAACACAAACATATTTATTTTAATAAATTTTGATTGTGTTTTTGGGATAATGAGTAGCTAAATTTTAGGGTTGTGAGAATCATGAGCGATTAACAAAGTATGAATAGTAACTAAGTAATTCTTGAATAATGTTATTGCATGCATTGATAATTCTTTTGTTTAGAAGTCTTTTTAACAGTGGCTAACGTTAGAACTTGCCTCGTTACTACTTGCCGGACCAAGGAGGTAATTAACGAGTAAAAAATTATCAACATAGATTTAGTGTGATACTATCTAATAGTCTAATGTGGATTAGTGCGAGGGTGAAAACTAAGACATACATCGATGTGATGTCTAATATGAGGTAAAAATAAGGGTTAGTAAATTATACACATGTAGCCGGACCAAGGTGCGGGGTGAAATTCTCTAGATGGCGGACCAAGAATTTAGAGATACCTAACTTATAGCTTTGCATGTAATACACTAGGAAAGGATTGCTATTATTAGAATTACCGCGTTATGAGCTTATGGGGAACACATTCCTGGTTACTTTTAATAATCTGAATATAAATAAATATTTAGTTCAAAGCTATTTTTATTGTTTTTATTTTATTTCAATTTAAATCCCCCTATTTTTATATAACGACTATCGAGAAAATATTTTCTATTGACAATATTCTTCCATATTCTCTGTGGGATCGACCCCGTCTCATAGTTGGGTAAATATATTGCATATGACCGTTTATATTTCTTTTCAAGAAGTATATTTGAATGTTATCAAGAATGTCGCCGCTGCCGGGGAATGTGGCTTAGAAATTGTCTTTGGTATTTATTTTGACTTGTAGTTTTTTTTTTTCTTAGGATTAGTTTTAAATTATTTTTTATATTATTATTATCATATTTACTTTACTCTTCTTGAGATGTCATCTGAAAAAGTATGTAGCGATAAGTGTTCTTGCAATTCTTGCCCTTCTGATTTTATTGGTTCTTATAGGTTAATTTTTTCTCAACAAGATAAGTTGTATGGGGACATGGAAGATTTGTTAATACTTTGCTATAAATCAATATGTAAGCGCAATAGTGAATATGCGTTTGAATTTGATCTCTATTATTTACTTTGTGAGTTGAGTGCAAAGATTAAATCATATGACACCCAACAATTTAGTAATAATATGTGTGAGGAAGAAAAAATACTTATAAGTCAACTTGAAGAGCTAAAAGTTGAGGGCCAATTGCTTGATCATACTTTTATTGATGTTGTCATTGTTGAGAAGAGTACACTAGAGTTATGTAATGAAGTAGATAATATTATTTTTATAAACTCTAGTATGTGTAAATATGAGGGTGTAAATAATAATAATACAATTCATAAGTTAGGGCACACTAGACCTCATTCCAATCATTTTTCAACATTATGTTTAGATGATGAAATATTAATCGAGTCATCTAAACCTATAGAAGAGTGTATGGGGGAGGAATAATGTGTCTATATTCTTGAATTTATTGTTTCAATATGGGAGAATTACATTCCTCACTTAGGATCCAAGAAGTGAATAATATGATATATATTGCTTGGGACCTTTATTTTTGTACCACCTCCCCTTGAGCTTGAAAGAAAAATTGATTCAAAATTGGGGGTGCAATTCATATCCTCAAAGTGGAAGGAAAAATAGTAAAATTGATGGTGTCGTGCCGCGACGTTAAATTAAACACTTATTGGGAGGCAACCCAATTAGTAGTGTAACTTCTTATTTTTATTTTATTAGTATCACTTTTTTTCTTTCCTTATTTTTGCAGATTAGAGAAAGTCTGAGTACTCAAAAAAATTTGAAGCGAAGGAGCATGTTTGAGCTTAAGTGTGGGGTGACGACCCTTGATGAAAATTAAGAGAACATGCTACTAGTTAGGCCTAAAGGCCTCAGGGAGTTTTCCTAACCCTTGTTTTAAATTTTATTTAATGCTTTGGGGACATAGCATCTTTTTAAGTGTGGGGTGGAGGAATAAATTCCTAGTTTTTACTGTTTTATTGAGTTTTTTTTAGGATGGTTTTCTTGGCTTTTGTTTTCGGTTCTTTTCGTGAGGATAGTCCCTTTGAACCGAGTGTATTTTATTTTTTGTAGGAATAAATTTTATTTTTAAATCTTATTTTTATTGTTTTTGGAGAGAAAAGAAAAGACCATTTTGAGTTATGTGATACTTACTACTTGGGCCTAATCTTGAGTAGTAATATCTTGTGAATGCTTGATTGCTAGTGAAATTGCAAACTTTTTGACATCTAGGTTCATGGTTCTGACTTTGTATATAACTTATTTTATTTTGTAGTTTGTTATGATCCTGTCTCTCTTAGAAGTGGAATTGATCCATCTTGATTTGATACTTGTGCCATGTGTGGTGAGATTTTGTTTATTCCATGTTTTGCATCTTAGTCTAGAACTTGTCATGCATGTTATTGAAACGAAATAAAAAGTGATGCTTTATTTAGGAGATGATAATAGGCTTTCTTTGATTTGTATGGTAAATTTTAGCCTTTTCAGATATTTTATCACTAGTTAGACCTTTTGAGCTTGTAGCCTTTTGTTGGTAGTCATATTTTGCCCTTGACTATTTTGTTGAATCCCTAGTTTTTGCACCTTGCTTCCTTGAGCATTATAACATAGACTTATTCTAATTATCAATTCTGAGAAAAAATGATGGTTGAGTGAAAAGGTAATCAATGATAGCTACAAAGTGCTTAAAAGCCATCAATAAAAAGATGTGACATGAAAAAAAAAAGAACAAAAGAATGTGACATGAAAAAGAAGAAGAAAAAGTTACCTTGATGATGGCCCTAGTCCTTCCAAGGACACTGTGCACCTTAATGCATGTAAAATACATAAGTTGAGGGTGGCTATTATGAAGGAAAACTTTTTTTAAAAAAATATTAAAGAAATGATTGAAACATTCTTGAGATTACGAGAGTTACTTGTGAAATAATTGTTGAAGAGAGAGCTGAAAATAAAGAGAAGAAAATAATAGGTGATGAAGTCTAAAATTGCAAAGTGCTTAAGGAAGTGTAAGTCACTATTATATAGTTTTCCTATCCATCCCCTAGCCTACATTACAACTCATTAAAGTCATATTTGATTCTATTCAAGCATGCTTAATTAGTGGAGATGTACATAATGTGCAAGCATATGGTTCTTTGTGCATACATGTGAATTTTCATTGTGAGTGTGAGAGTGTTCTTTGATGCTAAGTCCTTAATTTATATTCAATCTTTTGATTTGAGTGTGTGGACTATTTGTTCTTGTGAGGGCACTTGTTTCATGATAGATAGGTGATTTTATTAACTTTTTTTAATGAGAGTAGGTGAGCAAGCTTAAATTTGATGAGTTCAAAGTCCTTCCTTGAGGTTAGGAGGTTAGAGGTTTGTTGTTTATTTGAATGTCTTGCATAATGATTGAGAAGTCTACTTGATGTTTTGAAATTAGTATATGACCTAATTGTTTCTATTAACCAAAGTAATGACATTGCTAGTATGTTTTTTTTGGGATGAGCTTTAATGTTTGCTCGAGGATGAACAAAAGTTTAAGTGTGGGGTGTTGATGTGAGGACAAAATGCATATTTTTAATCATTATTTGCCTCACATTTATTATTTATATTTTTCTTTTTTGAGCAGGAATTTTATGGATTGTACTAAATAGTGTATTTTATTTGTAGGATTAAATTGGTGGGAAAACGAAGAAATTTGAAGCTAAAACGAATTAAAAATGGAAGATTGAAGAAGGAAATCAAACAAGAAGTTTAATGGATTAGATTTATTAAAATAACATATTCCTATATATGGTGCAAAGTTGAACGCCAATTCAATTTGAATTAGGCTTGCTGCTGCCACGTGTCAGCCGACCGGCGCCCCTCTGCCACCAACAATTTGGAGAAATCACCGTACAATGCAAACCCAATTTAATTGGGTTTTGTTTTCCTAATTTGTCTTGAACTCAATATTTTATATAGGGTTTCTCTATCTATAAATAGGGGATGAAAGATTATTCTTTAAGGGGGGCAACAATAAAAAAACAATATATAGTATAAATTTTCTTCTAGCTTAGGAACTTTGGAAGAGCGGCCGTGGAGGCCGGAGAATTGTGGTTTATTCTTTCTTCTCCTTTATTATTTATTTGTATTCGTGTTTAATAAACGATAATTTAGCTATTGTTCTTAACTTTTTATGATTAACACAAGCATACTTATTTTAATAAATTTTGATTGTGTTTTTGAGATAATGAATAGCTAAATTTCATAACTAGGATTGTGGGAACCATGAATGATTAACAAAGAATGAATAGTAACTAAGTAATTCTTGAATAGTGTTATTGCATGCATTGATCAGACCAAGGAGGTAATTAATGAGAAAAGAATTATCAACATAGATTTAGTGTGATACTATCTAATAGTCTAATGTTGATTTGGTGCGAGAGTGAAAACTAAGCCATACATCGATGTGATGTCTAATATGAGGTAAAGGTAAGGGTTAGTAAATTATACACACGTAGTCGGACCAAAGTGCGGGGTCAAATTCTCTAGATGCCGGACCAAGGATTTAAAGATACCTAACTTATAACTTTGCATGTAATACACTAGAAAATGATTGCTATTATTAGGATTACCGTGTTATGAGCTTATGGGGAACACATTCCTAGTTACTTTTAATAATCTGAATATAAATAAATATTTAGTTCAAAGTTATTTTTATTTTATTTTAATTTAAATCCCCCCAATTTTTATATAACGACTATCAAGTTAAATAATTATAATTGACAATATTTTTCTATATTCTCTGTGGGATCGACCCCGACTCATAGTTGGGTAAATATATTGCATACGATCATTTATATTTCTTTTCAAGAAGTATATTTGAACGTTATCACTTGGCATACACTTGAGGTAAGCCATGTATAAAATAAAAACAAAACAAAAATGTAAAATCAGGAAATACTTGACTAAAGTTCAATAATGAATTTAATCTAATCAAAAATTCGTATTCCTCGGCAGCGGTGCCAAAATTTGATACACCCAAATTACACCTCCCGAAAGAAGTATAGGCGGTTGTTGCCAAATAAAGAACCTAACTTTCAAGTTAGGGTCGATACCACGAGGAATAGGTTTAGACTTAAGCTAACTTATGATTATCTATGTTTAGTCAAACTATTTTCGAGAAAAGTAACAAAAGGGGGGGGGGGGGGGCATTTGTAAATAAAATGACAGTTTTGCTGTTTTGTATCACTAAGTAACAAGTAAGCAGGATTTACAGTTTGAGATATCAATATAAGATGAAAACTAGGGCATAAGTGCTCTCCACAAGCTCTTAGCGCAATATTCCTAATAATTGTAACTCGATCCTAGTGTTCACATGCAAGGTTGATAAGTTAGATATCCCTAAGTGATTGGTCATCCAAATAGGGAATTTCTCCACACAACTTGGTCCGTCTACGGGTGTATGCTTTACTAACCCTTACCTTTAACCCCGAATTAGCCCTCGCATCACAATGAATAAGGTCAGGCTATTAGATAGCAGCTAAACTTAACTAAATCTTTGTTGATAAATACCTTTCTCATTCATTACCTCCTTGGTCTGGCAAGTAGGAATGAGACGAGTTCTAACGTTGTGCACTGCTAGAAAGCATTCTAAACTAAGGGATTAACAATACATGCTTACACTATTCTCAAATTACTTATTTATTATTCATATATATTGTTAATTGATCATGGTTCTCACAACCCTAGTTGTAGAATTAGTTACTCATGTTTGAGAATTCAGAATTCATATTAGGGTTAATAAGAGAAATCATGAACTTACAATTAGAATAGATGAATACCGAAATCTTGAATTGAAAATCAAAAGCAAATTTCATAAACGAGCTTCAAGAATTAAATTGCTAAAGTTTTTGCAAAATAATTCCAAAAGCTAAGAACAGTAGTCTCCAAAAGGTCTAACCCCTAAAAACGAAAATTCAACTCATATTTATAATAGCTAAGTCTTAAACAAGGTAGGAAATGGAAATAAGGAAATATTGGTTCAGACGTGGTTTCGATCGGCGACACGAGCTACGGACTGTGGATTAACCTACGGTCCGTGGTTCACCTCCGTGGGTTAGCAGTTGGCCAAAAATCTAGGATCTTCAAACGACGCTTGCCACCTACGATCCGTGGTTTGGACTAGGGTCTGTCATGTTCGTCCGTAGTTCAAGTACTGAAACTTAACTCTCTGATCAAAACGACGACCATTAATCGACGACGCATCACTCAAGCTACGGGGCATTGTTTGCCTCCGTGGTTCCACACATTGTCAGACTTCCTTGAATTCATATCTAACCTCCCCACCTTTAGCCCATCAACTCAACGACGGTCCGTGGTTGGGCTTCGTCAACTGCTACTTCTGCCATTTTAGCTCTTTTCTCACTCAACCACTCCAAACCTATTTTCTGCAAAAATTACATAAAAACACCATTATATCTAATAACAAAATGCCCAAGACTCACACAAACTTCAAGTGATATGCATCAATAATATCGTAAACTCACGGTATATCAACACCTACCTCTCATAAAGTTCACCTATAATAATAGCTACCATTCTAGTATTCAAATGGCCTCGTATGAGGTACTATATGGTCGTAGATGTAGGTCTCTAATTGGTTGGTTTGAAGTAGGTGAAGCAGCCTTGATTGGGCCAGATTCGGTTCATGAGGCTATGAAAAAGGTTCAGCTCATCAGAGATAGACTAAAGACAACCTAGAGTCATCTAAATTCCTATGCATATGTGAGGAGAGTGGACTTAGAGTTTGAAATCGATGATTGGGTTTTACTGAAGGTGTCACCTATGATGGGGGTGATGAGATTTGACAAGAAAAGGAAGCTCAATCCTAGATATGTAGGTCCTTATAGAATCCTTAAAAGGGTTGGTAATGTGGGTTATGAGTTAGAGTTGCTAGCAAAACTGGAAATGGTTCATCTTATCTTTCACATTTCCTTGTTGAAGAAGTGTGTGGGTGATCCGACATCAATAGTACCATTAGAGAGTGTGGCGATGAAGGATAGTTTCACTTATGGAGAGGTGCTAGTTAAAATTCTGGACCGTCAAGTTCGTAGGTTGAGAAATATAGAAGTCTTTTCAGTGAAGGTTTGTGGAGGAGTCAGTCCGTAGAGAGAGATACTTGGGAAGTATAAGCAACTATGATGACCAAGTATCCTCACCTCTTTCCTTCCGATTCCATTTTAGCTTGAGGTAATAGTTCCTGTCCAGTCTCTTAGTTTAATCTTGTATAATTCAGTCTTAGTATCTTGTTCCCTCAGTTATTCTTACATTTCAACATATTTGAATGTTCTTGGAACTCAATTCAGTTAGATATCAGTTTCTAATACTTAGTGGTAGGGATTGAAGCCCCTTCCCTCTATACTCAGCTCATTTAGACTTCATTCGAGGATGAATGTTCCCAAGGGGGAGATAATGTAACACATCGGGTCTCAAAATGAAGAAAATCCTAGTTTTCAAAAACGGGTGCCAGTACCAACAGAACCACCCATAGACCATAGGCAGAACCTTAGATCGTAGGTGGGGTTTCATCGTTAAGGTCCAAATTTTGATGGTCTCTGATCCCATCCATGGTCGAACAGTACGGTCTGTGGTTGGACCTATTGACCGTAGGTGAGGGTCAGCAGCCAATTGGAGGAAAATAGTTGTTAGGTCAACTTCAAACGGACATATCTTTTAGCACAAAATGAATTATGTGGCCCATGACCTATCAAATTAAAGATAATTTAATCCTCTTTCCAACTCCACTAAGTTTGGTAAAATCCAAGCTTGGAGTAAAAAGTTATGTTCATTTTAGTGAAGCGCAGTTGGGCAGAGCATGAACGACGACCCCAAACAATGGTTGGTAGTTCAAACAATGGCCCGTCAATCCTGTAGTAGATGGCATTCATAAGCTTTTAAGTTAGGGTCATTTTAGTCTTTTCCCTACGCGTTGGGGCCCTTAAACTACGTCGTTTAATGCCTACACTACGCCATTTTACTCAGTCTAAGACTAATAACCAAGTCATAACCTACCCAAAACCTTTATTCTCTAAAAATTAGCCAAATTAGAGCAAAAAGAAGAGGAAAGTTGACCAGCCCTCTCAAGAATAAGCATGAGGTTTTCTTCAAGTTCAACCCCAAAATCCAAAGGATTCCTCCATAGTTTTCGTCACCAGGTATGTGGAATTTCACTAGTGGATTCCTTTCATCCACTAGGTCCCTAGAATTCAGTTAGTTCCTTGATTCTCCATATCTTGTTTAGACCTAGAGTTTATAAAACCTTGGAGATTTGTTGTGATTTAGTTGTTATAGTATCCTTAATCGAAATAAGATGTTTCTTGGAATGTTTTCATAATTCCTTGTATAAAACTCAGAACCTTAGTTTTTTGTAAATTCTCTTAGTTCATGAATTATACTTGCTAGGTCAGTTAAACATAAAATCATGCTCCAGATTACGAATGTCACATTCCTACTATATAAATGTTGCATTCTTAGTTAACATGCCAATATTTTGAGTGATTCAGTACTTAGTGCATATTATCTTCACATGTATTCAGTTGGGAGTAGACTTAGGATCGAGTTGGACTAGGGTTCAGCGTACCCTCATAGTCCCAAAACTATGTGCCTGCATAGGATTAGAAGTCCCCTCTGTTGAGCATCAGATTTAGTGATCACACTAGTCATGCCTTTATACCCTGGCAAGGTATATTGGGTCCTCTTGATGGGGCATATACATTGGACTCCACATTTAGCTCACGTAGTTTATGTCGGTTAATAGTAGCTCCTATAGTCAGACAATTAGTGCATTTTACCAGGTTTTCAACCCTTATATCAGTGTACAGTTCAACATGTTATCTTCATGATTAACACTTGGTCATTGCATTTAGCTTAGCTTTTTAGTTATGTTTCGGTATTTACATTCTTGTTCACATTACATCATTGCTCAGTTATGCTTTGTTCAACTCATATATATTTGTTCAACTTAATATCTATATCATGCATGCTTAGTACATTCCAAGTACTAACGCATACTCTGCGCTACATCCTTTTTATGATGTAGGTTCAGGTACTCAGCATCCAGATCACGCTTAGATCGATTATCGGTCCACATTCAGTAGCTTTATTGGTGAGTCCTCATATTTCGAGGACAATAGAAATGCTTTCATTTTAGTTATTATTTTTAGTTTCAATTTTGTTAAAGTTAGCTGGGGCATGTCCCAGCAACTCAACTCAGTTAGAGGCTTTTTAGACATAGTAGTAGATGCATCATGAGTTGTTAAGTGGCGTTTCAGTCATCACTAGACTTTCATTATATTTTATATATTCATACTAGTTGGGTTTTTCCCTACTTTCAGTTATCCATTGTTTTAGCTTCCGCATTGTACATGTCTTATTTAGTTATTCTCAGTATGGTTGATATATGCTAGACATATGGTTAGCTTGGGGTCACTCATGATTCTAGGACCCGTTTTATGTCAAGGGGGTAGCCTCGAGGAATGATAGCAGGTTTGTTAATTTTGATTTTCATAATATCAGACGGGTTTCACCCATATTTTTTCCAAATACCCGACCCACTCCCCGTTTAATCCTAATCTTTACTCAAATTCACCATTATTATCCCCATTAACCCACGAATTTGCCCTCTTTTTCTCCTTTCACGAATCTTCAAGTCCGAATCTATAACACAAAGTTGATTTTACCCTCTTCTCTCTCAAGTCGCTCCTTCTATAACACCTCAGATTCGAAAAGATTAAAAAAGTTGTAGATTTCTTGGATTTGGTACCAGTACCAATGGAACCACCAACGGCCTGTGGTATGACACACGATATGTAGGTAGGCCCGTGGGTGGCAGGTTCAAACTTTCTTAAAATATCAAAGTTTCAGTATTTTCATACAGTTCACCAGACGGTCTGTTGTCCTATGCACAAGTTGTAGGTATGTCTCGTAGGTGAGTCCCAGACTTAGAGAAGTTTTAGAATCAAAAGTTGAGATCTACAATTGAGGTGTAGAGTCCATAGGATGACCCACATACCGTACATGGGTCCCGTCGATGGGGGTCAAAGTTAGTGGTCTCTGAACCCACTAACAGCCAACCAGGACGGTCTTTGGTGTGACCAATGGATCGTAGGTCTGGCCGTTGGTGAAGTCGGAAGTTATTTTAAGAAGGGACTTTTGGGTCTTTTCCTAATTATTCTAACCTAATACTATGCCATTTTACCTTCTATTAGTGTCCCTAAATAAACATTTTTACCCCCAAAATTCCCCAATTGAACTGATTCTACCAAATTCTCAAAGTTGATCAAAGTTCTTCCCCAAATATTCTCTTTCTAAAGGCTTGAAGAAGAAGACTAGGGTTTCAAGGTTAAGTCTCCAAAATTCACCACTGATTATAATCTCTTGGCATCAAGGTATGATAGTATTAACCTATAGAGCTCTTTCGTCTATAGAGTTCCTAAATTCTCCAATTGTGCAAAGTAGAATCTCTAATGGAAATTAGGGTTTTTACTCAATCTAATGTGTTCTTTCCAATTATGATCTTGTTGATTGTTTGATGTCTTTTTATGCATCAATTGAAGTAATTGCATGTTTCTAAGTTGAATTCTCATGAACCTATGTAAAATTAGTGTTTTCTAGATTTGATCATATAATGAAGAATCATGAAAGATGAGTTTATGAAGATATGCATGTTCTTATGAAATCGATGAAAATGATTTAAGGATTCTTTGAGGGTAAAGTATCAATGTTGTTATTATTGTGAAAAGATTTCTCACTTACTACTAAATACATGAATTTGAAAGGGTTTTATCAGATAAGGATTCTTAGGGTTGAAAGGTTTTTTCAAATAAACTTTGAATTAAGTTAAGGAGCTATTCTAATGATGAGGAAAGTGGTGATTACCAATGTCCTCTAATGATAAGACAAGCGGTGAATACCCATGTCTTAGGAATGTTAAGATAAGTTAAGACTAATGACTATTCCGTGGGATTTATGCACCAAGTGGACAAGTGGCGATTACCCATGTCCCATAAGCTATGTGCCACAATAGGTTTATCTAAATAGAAATTAGCTAGTGGATCCATGTAAGCTAGAAGTTCATGGTTCTTTCCTTGGCAAGTGAGAACACCTATTTTTGGTGTGGGGTAGACACCGAATTCCATGTTATAGCTCACAAGGTCTCTATGTCGGTTAAGGCTACTTCCCATAATAATGAACTAAGGTTACTTCAAGAAGTATCTCACATGTGTTTTAAGATGATTTATACCTATATTGACCATGATCACGATTATGTTTTCTAACCTCATACCTTATGTTTTAATTTGGTCTTTGCATGTAATGAAAAGTCCTTTTTAGCATGGTTTTATATCTTATATGCATTGCTATCATACTTGGTACATTCTTTGTACTAACGCGTACTCTTACCTACATTGTTTTCAAATGTAGGGTCCGAAGCTCCATTTTCGCATCTCCATGGCTAGGGATCACTTAGTAGATATTGAAGATTGGTGAGTCCTCATGTTTCGAGGACCAAAACTTTATTTCTAATTGTCTTAATTTTAATACTGTATGTGATGTACGGGTTACGTCCATCACTCTTGATGTACTAGATGGCTTTGGGACTATGTTAGACTTTCGCTACATTTTATCAACTCTTATATTTTGAAATTCTCTTTTAAAATCTCTAAATTTTCTATTATCTTGTATAATGTATGCTCAGTGGCTTGTGTAGGGCCTCTCGGGATCCTATACGCTATGTTGCGCCTAGGGTATGGCTTGGGTCGTGACACCTTCTCACACGTAATATGTATGTGTTCTTTAATATTTCTCATGAAAATTGTGTAGGCTACGTACTTCGATCAAGACCTTTGGGGATAGGTTTGGGTGAATTATGAATGTCATCACAAGACCTTTAGTGGAATTTGTGTATGATTGTCATTATATTAGTTTCAAAATCTTGAGTACGAACAATATGGTGGTAATGTATTGAGTACGAAATTGTGTTGAGCAAGTTGATGATGGGGTGATTTGTGAGTTGTTCTTTGTTTATGTGGTTGATTATTATTATGTTAAATGTGCATTTAGTTGTGTAAGTGTGAAGTCTTGAGTAGCACTTTTTGATTGAATACGTGTGGGTACGGATGATAGAAGTCTAATTGATGAGTTTGTGCTACCCGCTATGTGTTTTGAATAACGTTAGGAAAATCTGAGTACCTAATGGTTCGGCGTGGGTAGTGCACACGAGTAAGTGTGGTGTGGTTCTATCCCCACCCATGCTTCGTGATTTTTGGTTACTTGTGTGAACTTATGTGGGTTGAATTGGTTTTGTATGATGTTGGAGTACTTTGCAGGTGATCATGTAAGGTACTCAAAGACACAGAGGAGGTGGACCCACCGTAGGCTATAGAGGAGGCTGAGGGCGGAGACGCCATGGAGGATTGATAAGGGAGTGATTCACCTTACCTCTATAATTGAATTTTTGATATTTTGTAGCACTGGGGATAGTGCTTGTGTTTACAATGTGGGGTGGGGTGTGAATTCACTCTGAAGTATATATTAGTTTGAACAATGGTAGTTTTGATTTCTTTATTTTTATTTTGGGTTCCTTGGAGCTTGTTTTCAAATCTTTGGCCAAGGATAGTCCCTTTAAACCGTACACAATACAAAAAGATTTTTGTTTTTAGAATTGAGTTAGTCATCGTAGTTGAGTCGCATTGGCCTATGATAGATGGGTGACAACCGTCTTAAGGATAATTTTCGTCATTGAGTCGTATGTATGGTGTTTGTGTTGAAGCTTAAATTTTGAAAGTGAAATTGTATTAAAGCATGTAGGTAATATATGTGGATGTCTTTGAATTCTTGTATTTGATTCTAAATACTACAACTTAAGCTTAAATGGAACTGTTGCATGAGCTAAGTGTTTTGCCTGATGATAAAGCCGACTTGACTTGAACTTGTGCAATGTGTGGTGAGGCCTTGTGTTTTCCATATATAACATCTTAGTCTAGAACTTTCTCGGCATGCTATTAAAGCAAAATCAAAGTGTTGTTTTGTTTAGGAAATGATAATAGGTCTCCTTTGATATATTCAGAAAGTGTAGCCTTTTCATATATTATCAGTAGTTGCCTCTTTGATCCTATAGCCTTTTGTTGGTAACAACATTTTCACCAGAACAATTTTATTGAATCCCTAGTTGTTTGCACCTGCCTAAACATTGTAGCATGGGCTGTTTGTAAGTAGTAGAATTGAAAGTTAACAAGTGACCAATGATAGCTACAAAGTGATGAAAAAGCCCTCATTGAAAGAATGATTCCCCAATATATAAAAGAAGAATATAGAAGAAGAAGAAGAAGAAAAAGAAGAAGAAGAAGAAGAAGAAGAAGAAGAAGAAGAAGAAAAAGAAGAAATAGAAGAAGAGGAAGAAGAAGAAGAAGAAGACGAAGAAGAAGAAGAAGAAGGAGGAGGAGGAGGAGAAGAAAAAGTAGAAAAAGAAGGAGAAGAAGGAGGAGAAGAAGAAGAAGTAGAAGAAGAAGGAGAAGAATAAGGAGAAGGAGAAGGAGAAGGAGGAGAAGAAAGAGGAGAAGAAAGAGGAGAAGAAGAAGAACAATAAAGAGAAGAAGAAGCATGAGAAAGAACAAAATAAGAAGAAGAAGAATAATAAAGAGAAGAAGAAGCAGAAGAAAGAACAAAATAAGGAGAAGAGGAATGAGGAGAAGGAGAAAAGGGAAGAGAAGAAGAAGGAGAAAAAGGATAAGGAAGAGAAGAAGAAGGAGAAGAAGAAGGAGAAGAAGGAGGAGAAGAAGAAGAAGTAGAAGAAGAAGGAGAAGGAGAAGGAGGAGAAGGAGGAGAAGAAGGAGGAGAAGAAGAAGTAGAAGAAGGAGTAGAATAAGGAGAAGAGGAAGGAAAAGAAGGAGAAAAGGGAGGAGAAGAAGAAGAAGAAGAAGAAGGAGAAGAAGGAGAAGAAAAAGAAGAAGAAGGAGAAGGAGAAGAAGAAGGAGAAGGAGAAGAAGAAGGAGAAGAAGAAGAAGGAGAAGGAGAAGGAGAAGGAGAAGGAGGAGAAGGAGGAGAAGAAGGAGGAGAAGAAGAAGTAGAAGAAGGAGTAGAATAAGGAGAAGAGGAAGGAAAAGAAGGAGAAAAGGGAGGAGAAGAAGAAGAAGAAGAAGAAGGAGAAGAAGGAGAAGAAAAAGAAGAAGAAGAAGAAGAAGGAGAAGAAGAAGGAGAAGAAGAAGAAGGAGAAAGAGAAGGAGAAGGAGAAGGAGAAGAAGAAGAAGAAGAAGAAGAAGAAGAAGAAGAAGAAGAGGAAAATTTGGTCTACGGAATAAAGATTTGGGGGAAACTCATGAAATGATGTGAACTACTTGTGATAGCATTGTAAAGAGAGGGCTGAAAAATGAAGAAAAAGGTGATGACATCTAAAATGTACATAGTGCTTAGGGGAGTGTAAGTCACTATCATATAACTTTCCTACCCGTCCCTTAGCCTCATTTACAACATGTGAAAGTCCTATTTGATTCTTTGTAAAACGTTCTTAATTAGTGGAGATGTACATAATGGGCAAGCCTATGGTTCTTTGTGCATACATGTGAATTTTATTTGTGAGTGTGAGGTTTGAATTGTGATGTTAAGTCCACATGTTATAATTAATCTTGTGAGTGAAGTGTGGACTACTTTCTTTGCGTGAGGGGCACTTGTTTTATGAAATATAGGTGATATTTTATGTCTGGCATGAAGTGTAATGTTTAGGTTGCTTAAAGTTGTCGAGTGAATACTTGAGATGGTATCTGCAAGTGGCCAAGGCCAAGTGTGAATTAAAACATACATATTTTGATTTGATAAAATATTCCTAAAAGTAAGTTGTGGAAGCACAAATGCCAGTATGAGTGAGTCTAGGTATAGGATTAGCATGGTGAATTGTTCAAGGATGAACAAAGCTCTAAGTGTGGGGTGGTGATCTTGGGCGTATTTTTATGCCAAGAAACCAAATAACACCCATGATTTGGTCGAGTTTGAGAATAAATTCGCTAGGTTTTAGTAGTGTCAAGTCGTGTTAATTCATTCGGACTAACCAATATGATTAGTTGTGTAGGTGGTGATAAAAAGAAAATGAGCACAAAAGTGGAAATTGGGAAGCAAGAGTAGATCCAAGCAAAAGGAATTTAAAACAAGCTTCGTATCCTCTACGCGTCGCGGAGAGTGAAATTATTACTTGCTCGTCGTGTAATGAATTTTGAGGCAGAAGACTCTGTAACCTTTCTACATCGCGGAGAACATGTGTTCAATTAAAGTTAGCATTTCTGAGCATCTCTGCATTGCAGACCTAGGCTCCAATTTTTTGTATTTTTCCTAAATTATAAATAGAATTGGATTTTATTTTACTAATTATTATTTTTCTTGGTTTTGAAAAACGACGACTTTGGGAGTTGTTTCATCTATTTTTAGGGTTTATTCCTAAACTTTACTCCATTTGATCTCTTTTATGTTAATTGAACTATGCAAAATTGAGAATCATATTATGAGTAGCTAATTTCCTTAGTTCTAGGGATGTGGCTACAAGATGATTGTATTTTATTGATTTTAATGGAATGATGTTGATTATAATATGAATCTCTCTTTTGTTCTTGCTTTAGTATTTTGTGACTGGCCACCATTGAAATAAATGTCTTGTCTGAATTGAACTCAAGAGAAGAATAAGAGGATAGCACGTAGGGCAAAATGAGCATGATCTTCTCTAGGTTTAGGGTCGATTTGTATCTAGGAAAGGGATATACCTAGAAACCTTGCTTGGTTTAATAGACAGGACGAAATCGTAATGCTCGATAATTGGTTCAGTTTATCCCCGCTCAATGATGTAGTTAGGCTGCCAATTACTGTAGGCAATTAAAGGTCGGGAGACCATGATCATACATTTAATCATGTAATCAGTGATTCGATAATTGATTGACATTCATTAAATGATATGGTTTGCATGAATCCAAAGTAGGCTACAACCCTGGAATTCCCCAAGTCATTGTTTGAAATCGAATCATAGTAGTTTACTTCAATAATTAGACAAGTAATCATTTGAAATCCCATATTACTATTGATGATAACACTTGTTCTAAATTTTAATTATTTGAAGAATTGAATACATCCAATCTTAAGTCTCTGTGGGTACGATACTCGGTTCTTAAAAAGAACTACTTTAATACTTGTACGACCACATACATTTGTGTGTGCGTTTGGGCGCAACACACATTGCTAAGAAATGTCCTAATATGATCTCTTTAACAATAGATTCTTGTTCAATTAGTGCTTGCAATAGAGCCAATGATTTGGGTCTTCAAGTTATTTGTAAAGCTTTCCCAAGTCTGAAGTTGTTTCGTGTCTGGAAAAAGTGGCATCCTGTCAGATCATGTATTGGTTTCTTGTGTCAAAGCTTCAGTCTCGCTTCAGAACCTTCAGTTAGAGGAATGCCACGTGATTACCTTGGCTAGATTTTTTTTGTATACTTCTGAATTGTGGTAAGAAACTGAAGACTCTTTCCTTGGTGAACTGCATTGGTGTGAATGACTCAATCAATAATTTTCGTTTAGTGGATCCTTGTTGTAAGTCACTGGTATCATTAACTATTCGCAACTATCCTGGAGTAGGTAATGTTACCATTACTTTAGTAGGTAGACTGTGTCACAAACTAACTAATATAGAGTTGAGTGGGCTTTTTTGTATAACTAACGAGGGGCTCTTCTCTCTAGTTAAGAATTGTGCACCTAATTTGGTGGCGGTGAATTTAAGTGGGTGTGTCAACATTACATATATATCAGTTTTAGACATAGTTAAGCTGAATGGGGGATCTCTCAAGTCTTTGCTTGTAGTTGGTTGTTGACATGTTACTAATGCAACATTAGTAAAAATTTGGAACTCTTGCTTGATGCTTAATATACACGGTGATTTTCAACCTCGGGAGATTTTAAAATGTTTCACTGGTGGTTAAGGTATGGTTACATATATATACCTAATATCTCACATATGTTTTACCGATGTCGACTTCTTATCTTAAGATGGGGCTTTATAGGCACCCTTTTTATGGTCTCAACGTCCTCGCTAAAGGTTTGCACTATAGTATGGGATTTGTCTAGACTTAGCACTCAGAATCTCCTCACCTTATTAGAATTTTCCTAAACTCAGTTGAACTCATGTCCACATTCACAAGGCTGATACAAGAGTGTCCTATGATACCATTGTCTAATGGTCCAACTCGCTTTTGATATTGTCTGGTCTGGTCTATGGCACGCACGACTTTACAAGACGTCACTGGTGGTAAGGTTTGCTTACTATATACCAAACATCTCTCCTGTGTATTGCCGATGTGAGACTTTTTATCTTAAAACTGGGACATCACATTAAGTTTATCACGACCCTAGTCTACACCCCAACTAAGATGGTACTCAAAACCACGAGTGGTCCTAAGCTAACCCTTGACATAACATATCAAAGCTTATCATATGAAACTAATGCGGAATCTTAAACATGTCCTTAATAAGTCTTCATAACAAAATCAATAAATCCATGATGGCTGAACCACTAATGTCTAAAATAAGCCTCTAATATTTAGATTGAAGGAAATAAGTTTATTAGAACATGAACCCTAGTTGCCTCGATCCAAATAAATAAATAAACTACTAAATTCTGACTAACAACTAATCAGGACTTACCCGACCGTCGAGGACTCGCCAAATACTGGTTGGAACTGCTGCAACCGCACTAACCACAAGTCTAAGTACGAGCATCGAATTTACATCATGAAATGATGTTACATAAAGAAAAGTATGTGTCAATACGTGAAATGTATTGAATAAGTAATGGGCACTAGCATAATTGTAAATTGGCATAACGAGGACAGTGAAATAAGATTTCCAAAATCATAAACATAGTGAAAGAACTTAGAGAAAACAATTGGAGTTCATGTCTAAATACCATTCACAATCTTTTTTCAAAAGCATATATATAGATGAGTTTATTTCTGTAGCATTGTATACTCATAGTTGTAAATTATGTTGCAAAGTATATGTGTTGGGTAATTGAATATATGTAACTAGTATGTATATGTACCAATGAATACAATTTGTATCATCGAATACAATTATGTCAATGTTGTATCAAGTTCAACATTTGTATTTGTATAATTGATTGTTATCATTTGTATCAATGTTGTATCAATTGTATCAAGGGATAAGGAACAAGTACCCCCTAGGCCATGACCAAAATCCCAGAGACACACCTTAACTAAACTAAGGTCTTACTATCTCCTGAACCCATTTTTTTGTAATTTTGTACACCTTTTTGACTTCTGTGATATTCAAACATCTTCCACGTGCCTCAAATATGTGGAGTCACAGAGTAGGATATATAAGCCAAAAGGTGTAAAAAATTACCAAAAAATGAGTTTGGGGGGGGGGGGGGGGGNGGGGGGGGGGGGCATAATAGGACCTCAGTTTAGTTAAGGTGTGTCTCTAGATTTTTGGTCATAGTTTTGTGGGTGCTTGTGTGTTATCTCTCGTTTTAACGAATAATACAATTTGTATATGTATACAATTGTATGTTGTATCAAATTCAATTTTTGTATTTGTATAATTAATTATTATCATTTGTATGAATGTTGTATGAGTGTTGTATTAGTGAATACATGTGTATTTTTATTTTGTATCACTGAAGAGGAACTGTATAGTTGGCACTTATCATTTGAATTTTTATAATTGGTTGTTAACATTATTAATTGTATAATAAATTGCTATCATTTGTATTTGTATTGAGGGGGAGGGGGGGGGGTTGAGAAAGGCTAGAGAGAGAGGAAGAAGGGAGAGGAAAAGGCAAGCAAGCGTGCAGAGAGAGAGAAAGGAGAGAGGTGAGTGAGAGTGTTGAAAGAGAAATAGAGGCGAGCAAGACTTCAAAGACAGAGAGGAGAGAGAAAATAACAACAACACCATAGGCATATTGCAATTCTTTTAATTTATAATGATATATTGTAAATACATATTACATGTTTACCTAATTACATATATTTCCATATTTGATAGATATATAGCTCAATTATATATAACGTTGGTTTTGTTATGAAATCATGCGCAAACTTGAAAGTGGATTATATAGTGGTAAGCTTTGGAAGATGCATTGAAGTTGTTGAGACATTTTTATTAGGGGGCAACTCTGACTAACTGAATTAAGAATTTTTGTAAACTCGAACTTTGCTGGATTATTTTTAACTCAATGAAATATGAAATTGAGAATCAAGTAAAAATTAGGGAAGAAGAGTTCTATTTATAGACCCCAAATAGCTAGGGTTCAAAAGTCAAAATTGGTTGGAATGATTTCAAATTTGGATTTGAAATTGAATTTTGAGTTCCAGAATGGTACACAGATTATAGTCTTGGTTCATGTGATTTGAATGTAAAAATAAATAAGGCACAAAGTCAAAGAGAAAGATGTTACCTTTCAAATCAAACTTGACAAAATCCATTACTTCCTTTGCTTAAATAGGCTAGTTAGCAAGGAATAAAAACGAACGAGACTTGCAAGTTTCTTTATCCAACAAGTATAAACTTTTGGGTGAACTTGTTTGTCAAAGAAGACAAACTCCATCAATATATTACTCCCAAAAGAGAGAGAAACATCTAGAGACGACGAAAAAGGACTAAGAAAAGAGCGAACAACATCAAACATTAATATGAATTGGATCTTCTGTTTCTTGAGGAACTCAAAATGGTGAGGAAAATGTATGCAAACTATTAAAGAAGGTTGAGAACCTGTGGAGGAGTTTAATGTAGTGCATAAATTTTTAAAACCTATCAATGCAACTAAACTTGAAATGTTGGTGCATATAGAGGATCGTTTTTAATGAAATAACACATGAATTAGAGTGTAAGTTCAGCTTTGAAAGCATAAGTTATTTTACTAAGTTGGAGGATTCATAGAAAGTTGTCTTTACCTATAACATGCTTTCTCATAGAGGTGCATTAAAAAAAAATTAGGAGTTCATATAAAGCGTCATCAAGCGTCTCAGCAGTGTATAAAATATAAATGTGAAACTTTAAATGATCAGCATATGCTAAAAATGGCAAGGTACAAAAAACAAGATGTAGATGTGCTCCTTTTTATTTACTCAGAAAGATCATTGGGAAATTTTTTCCTCAAATGTGATTAGAATTTTCAATAAAATATTGTTACATATATGATTGAAACAAAATAAATAGAGTTTGATGAATAACTTTAGTCTGTGCGAGCTTTATTGGCATAACTCTCACTATGCAATAGGAACACACAGGGAATAAGAAAAATTTAAATAGGGATTCTCCTCTTTCCCCCCTTAAAACACACAACCTCGCATGGTATGGCGTTGTCCCTTGAGTACTTATCTGGGAAAGATAAAAATGAATATGATGAAAGTTGAAATAGAGAAGCCAACTTAGCGTTTTATCTTTATTCCCCAATAATAAGAAACAATGATGTCCATTAACTCTTCTACTAATTTAGCAAATGCAAATTAACACATGTATGCTTGAAAAGCAAAGTAAACGTTGAAAAACTATGTACTTTCCTGTTGCGGAAGCTGAAAAGTATAGATAAAACCCGAATACAAGAGTCTCTCCCATCCAGAGAACCTGCTTGTGAAAGGATATCACAACATGAGTTTATCTCTACAAGTGTATCAATAGTTCTAGAGTTGATTCCAGGACAATGTTGTACGTTAAAGACCTGAAGGTTCTGAACCAAATCCAGCAAGAAGGGTAAGCTATTTTCCGACACCAAATGACAACCAAACAATGAGAGGATCCGCAAATGAAGGTTTATAGTATTGTCCAAAGTTCTAATCCCTGAATAAGTGATTCCACACTTAGAAACATCGAGTACATTAAACATCCAACAAATGTTCCAAATTTATATTAATGTTGCATCAGTAACATGTCTGCAACCATCTATGAGCAGAGACTTCAGAGATTCCCCATTGAACTTAACTATGGCTGAAACTGATATGTTCGTCATATTGACACATTTGCTTAAATTCACTTCCACAAAATTAGCTTTACAATTATGAACAAGAGGGATGAGACCCTCGTTAGTTATTTTAAGAAGCCTACTAAACTCTATATGAGTCAGTTTGCGACACCGTCCACCTACTACAACAATGGTAGCATTGCCTACTCCAGTACAATTGTGAATAGTTAAAGATACCAGTGAGTTGCAACAAGGAGCCACCACAGGCAATGGATAGTCTATGTCTTCCACACCAATGCAACTCACCAAGGAAAAAGTCTCTAGTAACAGTAAAAAAGTATACGACAAATTCCATCTTGGGTAATCAGGTGGCAAAACTCTAATTGAAGTTTGTGAAGTGAGACTGTAGTTCCATGACGTGAAAAATTACCTATAGAGATGTCGTTGATGCATAGTGCTGGAGCCTTACTTCTGTTAAAAAATGACCGGATGAATAAAAGATATCTGCAGTTCCTTGATCCCTAATGAGTGGACATTTTTTTAATACAACAGGCTTCAGGTTCGGACAGTATTGACCCACAACTTCTAGATACTTATTCCCAATGTTTGAACAAGAATGTATTGTTAAAGAGATCATATTGGGATAGTTCTTGGCAATGTTTGTCACAACCCAAGGGTACCCCCTAGATGTAACATGGCGTATGTGTTAGTACAAAAATGCACCAAGTATGATATCTATGCATAAAAACAACAAAAATGCACCAAGTATGATATCTATGCATAAAAACATTTAAAACATGCTAAAAAAGACATTTCATTTCATGATATGCAATTTACCAAGTTTAAACATCATAGTAGAAATAGTTGGAAAACATAGGTCATAACATCATAGTCAATGCAAGCTAAATCATCTTTAAGTCTTTGAAAACATATGAGATACTTCTTTAAGTAACCTTAGTTCATTAGTCATCTTGTTGTGGGAGAATTAGCCTTAACCGACATAGAGACCATATGAGCTAAAACATGATCACTCGGTGTCTCCCACACCGAAAAGGGTTGTTCTACTTGCCTAAGGTAGAACCATGAACTTCTAGTTTAAGTGGATCCACTAGCTAATCAACCTATGGGGGCACATAGTTATGGGATAAGGAGATTGCTACTAGAAACCCAACCTCTACTCACGGGAGAGCTTCCATCTCATGAGGCTTCTTCCAGAAACTCGACCTCTACTAACGGGAGAGCTTCCATCTCAATGTCAATATCAACTCGGTGCTAAGCATAATTCCCATGGAATAGTATTTTCTTACTTATTCTCATTATCCATGGAAAGGCATGTCATTTTACCAATCGAACTAGTTCTTTAGGATAACTCTTATTCATTGATTCAATTAGGTGAGAATAGTCTTTCAACCTAAGAATACTTTCTATGTGAGAAAACCTTTCACATCATGGTTGTAAGTGTTTTATGAGAGTATCCTTTCAATAACACAACAAGAACATTTGGTCAACAACAACCAGATTTCCAGAAATCACCCAAATGATCATCATTAGAGAGGGTGATTTCTGGGGTCTCGAACCACAGACCGTGGTCTGACCTATGGTCCGTAGGTCATGTCATGACGTTGAGCCCTTAGACCTTACCGAGTAGGCCAAGCACAGACCACACCTATGGTCTGTGGTCTACATCACGGGCCATGAGTGGCCGGCGTGGTCTGTCAATTGCAACTTTTTGGAAATCTGGTATTTTGGTCTTTTTGAATCGGGGTGTTACATTATCTCCCCTTTGGTATCATTCGTCCTTGAATGAGATTTAAACTTGTTCTAAAAGAGTAGGAGAGGAACTAACAACCCAACCTACAATGCAATTCATACAACCAAGGAGGAATTATCAACTCCAAGCTAGGATGTTCTCAAAACATCAAAAGAGGGGTGAATTAACTCTATCAGCCCATTATGCATGCAATACACCTAAATAATAAGAAAACATCATCTCTAAACTCGTCATACTCAAATGCATCAAAAAGGAACTAGGAACTACATCTAGCAACCCAATATGCATGAAATTCAAAATTTCATGTCTAATGTGGAACTTCCTTCTCCAAACTAAAATCATGCTCAACACAATCTGATGGAGCCTTTATAACTTCTTTCTCCAAACTAAAAGCATGCTAAACACAATCTCATGGAGCCTTTATGCAACTCATTCTCAAAGAGCATAAGAAATTCATGTTCAACAATCATTTCATGAAGTCTAGGAAACTCATGCTCAATGCACAACAACATGAGGAAAATAAATCATACAAGTCATTTCTTTCAAAACTTAAGCCTTTTACATGAACATGCATAATCATAAGGAAATCATAGAAACACATAATTACACATGAATCCCAACACATAAAATAACCTAAGAGGAACTCATTAGCTCAGGCTCGAGTAGGAGTAGAAGGAAAGAGATAAGGCTATTGGGACTTCATATCGGCCTTGGCCTCCCAAGTAGCACCCTCAACTAAGTGATTCCTCCATAACACCTTCACGAAGGCAACTTCCTTGTTTCTCAACTTTTTGACTTACCGTCTAAAATCTCATCCGATATCTTTTCATAAGCAAGATTCTCTTTAACCTCCAAACCCTTTAAGGAAACTATGGATGTTGGATCCCCAACACATTCCTTCAACATAGAGACATGGAAAACCGGATGCATCGATGCCAACTCATTTGGCAAATCTAGCTCATATGCAACCTTGCCAACACGCCTCAAAATCTCATATGGGCCTACAAAATGGGGACTATGCTTCCCTTTCTTCCCAAACCTCATAACACCCTTCATGGGTAATATTTTCAAAAAGCCTCAATCATGAACCTCAAATTCAAGATCCCTCCTCCTAACATCGGCATAAGACTTTTGCCAACTTTGGGCCATTCTGAACTTCTCTCTAATAAGTCGGATCTTCTCTATGGCCTCATGCACCTATTTCGGACCTATGAGAGCACCTTCACCCACCTCAAACCATCCTACAAGAGATCTACACCTCCTACCATAGAGAGCCTCAAATGGAGCCATATCAATACTCGAGTGATAACTATTATTATAAGCAAACTCAATTAACGACAAATGATCATCCCAATTACCTTTAAAATCTATCACACAAGCCCTCAACATGTCTTCTAAAGTCTGAATAGTACGCTCCGCTTGCCCATCGGTTTGGGGGTTAAAAGTTATGATGGGCTTAACTTTGGTACCAAGACCCTTTTGGAATGACTTCCAAAATTGTGAAGTAAATTGGGTACCTCGATTAAAAATTATGGACAAGGTACTCCATGTAACCTTACCATCTCTCTCAAATACAACTTAGCATAATCTTTCGCTGAATAGGAAACCTTGATGGGAATGAAATGAGCAGATTTAGTCATCCGATCCACTATTACCCAAATCGAGTCATGTTGTCGCCGAGTACGTGGAAACCCTACAATAAAATCCATATTCACATCTTCCCACTTCCAAGTAGGAATACCAATGTCTTGGGATAAACCTCCCAGTTTCTAATGCTCAACCTTCACTTGTTGTCAATTGGGACACTTAGCCACAAATCCCGCAATATCCTTCTTCATCCCATTCCACCAATAGATCTCCTGCAAATCACGGTACATCTTGGTGGCTCCCGGGTGAATAGATTACCGATAACTATGAGCTTCTGTCAAAATCTATTCTCTCAAGTCATCAACATTCGGAACACATAACTGACCTTGGTATCTAAGTACCCTATCTCCCCTCGGGAGAAAGCCTCAATGGACTTCTTAAGCATTTCTTCTTTCAATTCAACCAAAATAGGATCAAGACCTTGATTAGCCTTCATATCCATCACAAAAGACGATTTGAACCCATTATGAACCATAACACCACCTTTGGTGGAATCCACTAGTTGAACACTTAGTCGGGCCAACCTATAAACTTCACGAACCAACTCTTTCTTTTCTTCATCTACATGAGCCACACTACCCATTGACAATCTACTAAGAGCATCCGCTACCACATTAGCTTTACCGGGGTGATAAAGGACACTCATGTCATAATCCTTCAAGAGTTCTAGCCACTTTCTTTAGCGAAGATTCAAGTCCTTTTGAATAACACATATTGCAAGCTCCTATGATCGGTGAAAATATCAAGATGAACTCCATACAAATAATGCCTTAATATCTTTAGGAAAAAAACAATCGCCGCTAACTCAAGGCCATGGGTAGGATAATTCTTCTCATGGATGTTAAGTTGCCTTGAAGCATAGGCAATCACCTTAACATTTTGCATAAACACACATCCCAACCCAACTCTAGAGGCATCACAATACACCACAAAGTCATCTGTACCTTTCGATAAGGTTAACACCGGAGCGGACGTAAGTCTATCTTTCAACTCTTGGAAATTTTTCTCACAAGTCTCCGACCATATTAATTTAGCCTTCTTTTGAGTCAAATCCGTCAAAAGAGAAGCAATGGAGGAAAATCCCTCAACAAACCTTCTATAGTAACTGGCCAAACCCAAAAAACTTCTAATATCGGAAGGAGTTAGAGGTCTAGGCCAATTCTTGACTGCATCCGTCTTGATAGGATCCACCTTAATACCCTTACTTGACATAATATGCCCAAGAAAATCTACGGACCTTAGCCAAAATTTACATTTTCTAAACTATGCAAAAAGTTATTGGTCCTTAAAAATTTGCAATGCGATCCTCAAATGATCAATATGCTCTTCCTCACTTCTCAAATAGATCAAAATATCATCGATAAACACAATTATGAACATATCAAGGTATTTTCTAAACACTCTATTCATCAAATCCATAAATGCCGCTGGAGCATTAGTCAACCCAAATGACATCACCAAAAACTCATAATGACCATACCGACTTTGGAAAGTCATCTTCGGAATGTTATCATCTTTTACCCTTAATTGGTGATAACCCGATCGGTGATCGATCTTTGAGAAATAACTAGCCCATTGGAGTTGGTCAAACAAGTCATCAATCCTTTGAAGAGGATATTTGTTCTTGACAATCACCTTATTCAACTATCTATAGTCGATACATATTCGAAGGGAACTATTTGTATTCCTTACGAACAAAACTAGAGTACCCCATGGAGAGATACTTGGTTAGATGAAGCCCTTATCCAATAAATCTTTTAATTGATCTTTCAACTCCTTAAGTTCTGCCGGAGCCATTCTATAAGGAGGAATAGAGATAGGTTGCGTATCTGGAAGTAGGTCAATACTGAAGTCTATTTCCCACTTGGGAGGAATACCAGGCAAATCATCGAGGAAAACTTCCGAAAAGTCATTAACTACGGGGACCAACTCAAGAGTAGGGGTTTCGGAATCTACATCCCTCACCCTAACTAGATGATAAAAACACCCTTTCGAAATCATCTTTCTAGCATTTAGAAAAGACACAAATTGACCTCTAGGCATGAAATTTCCCCCCTTTCACACAAGGATAGGCTCATTTGGAAACTAAAAGTCTGACCACTCGAGTTGTACAATCTATGGAAGCATAGAAATAATGCAACCAATCCATCCCAAAAATGACATCAAAGTCTAGCATGTCAAGTTCTACCAAGTATGCAAGGGTAACTCTATAGGATAAGGAAATAGGACACTTTCTATAAACCCTCATAGCCATCATAGAATCACCACCAGGAGTAGAGACAGAAAAAGGTTCTAACAACATTTCGAGGATCATATCAAACTTTATGGCCACATAAGGTATTACAAAGGACAAAGTAGCACCGAGATCAAGAAAGGCATATACATCATGTTGAAAAACTTTTAACATACTGGTCACTACATCCGGAGATCTCTCTTGGTCACCTCGGGCTTGAAGAACATAGAAGTGGTTTTACTTTGGAGCATTGGAATTTGAACTGCTAGGAGGAGCTTGCTTTCCTTCCCTTCCTTTTGCCATAATCATGGGGAAATCTATCATTTTGTGTCTATTGTTCCCACAACTAAAGCATCCATCGGTGCTGGCTAGGCACTTACCATTATGTTTCTTCCCACATTTAGCACATGTAGACCTATCCAAAGAAGACCCACCTCCATTAACTCCTTGATGTTTAGGGTTAGACACCCTATCCTTGTTAAACTTAGGTGGAACATTAGAAGAACTTTCACCAGAGAATCTTTGTCTAAACCTAGTTTGACCTTGTCCATCAGACCTTGCATGTGAGAAATTACTATCACTGGTCTTAGCCCTTCATACCTCCCTATTCTTTTCCCTGAGTTTCAATTCCTTAATTTGTTGGGTGTACACCATAAGACGTGAGATATCCATATAATGGATGAGCATTGTCGTATGGCATTCTTTTTCTACCATGTCGGCCATACCCGTCACAAACTTAGTCATCTTATCCCTTGAATCCGCCACAAAAGTTGGAGTGTACTTGGACAGTTGGGTTAACTTTTAGAGCATACTCTATCACACTCATACTTCCTTGATGAAGGTTAATGAATTCTTGCACCTTTGCTTCCCTCAAATCGAGGGGAAAGAACCTATGAAGAAACATCGATTTAAACAATTCCCATTTTACGGTACCCACTCTTACTGGTCTCTCTTCCTTCCATTGATCATACCACACTTGAGCAACATCTTTCAATTGGTAAGCCGTTGACTCCGCCTTCTCTACCGGGGTAACCCCCATAATAGAAAGTACCTTATAAACCTCATCGATAAACCTTTGAGGATCCTCCTCCACTTTGGAGCCATAAAATTTCGGAGGGTTCATGCTTGCAAAATCCCTCACTCTTGAAGCCGCCGAATTCACATTAGGATTCATCGAAGCTACAACTTCTCTATTGGCTTGAGTCTCCAAAGCTTGAGCCAACATTTGAAAAGCCGACCTCACCTTTGCATTTGTCATATCCGCAGCCAAAGGATCAATCGGAGCTTGAGAAGGAGCTCTTTGTTCTGCATTCTCCCTCATATTCCTTCTAGTATAAGCCCTTTGAGAAGACATATCCTGAAGAACATAAGGTAAGGAATAGAAGAGTGACTTTATAGAGTTAAACTTTATGGAATGACTTAAGAGTAATGAAAGAAGTGGAGTTTCATAATCTTCTTGTAGCCTCTTATTCATAAATGTGGTGTGCTTCACACCCATGAACAAGACTCTACTAGACGTGGCTTATGAGACATATGACCATTCTAAACCTTGTGCTCTGATTACCAAGTTTATCACGACCTAGGGGTACTCCCTAGATGTAACATGGCATATAGAACCCCAAAGGACTCCATACAAAACACTTAGTCCTCATAACATAAAGTAGTTGAACAATAAAGAGTAAAACAACATTTAAGTCCAAAACATCTTTACAGAAAAGCGGAAGTCCAACTCATGTCTCAACATAACCATCTATTACAATCGAATGAAAGTAGGCCTAGCCCATACATCATGTTCAAAAAGGAAATACGACAATGCAACTACAATAAGGAAAATCCCATCCTCGAACCATGAGAACTCACCAAGTTCGGAAAGAGATCAAAGTCTAAGCTCTAGCCACTAGAATGAAAACCCTACCTGTCGGACCCTACATTTTGGAGAATGTAGGCAAGAGTATGTGTTAGTACAAAAATACACTAAGTATGATAGTTATGCATAAAAACATTTAAAATATGCTAAAACAGACATTTTATTTCATGATGTGCAATTACCAAGTTTAAACATCATAGTAGAAATAGTTGGAAAACATAGATCATAACATCATAGTCAATGCAAGCTAAATCATCTTTAAGTCTTTGAACATATATGAGATACTTATTTAAGTAACCTTAGTTCATTAGTCATCTTGTTGTGGGAGAATTAGCCTTAACCGACATAGAGACCATGTGAGTTAAAACATGATCACCTGGTGTCTCCCACATCGAAAATGGTTGTTTTACTTGCCTAAGGTAGAACCATGAACTTCTAGCTTAAGTGGATCTACTAGCTAATCAACCTATGAGGGCACATAGTTATGGGATAAGGAGATTGCTATTAGAAACTCGACCTCAACTCACTGAAGAGCTTCCATCTCATGAGACTTCTTCTAGAAACCCGGTCTCTACTAATGGGAGAGCTTCCATCTCAATGTCAATATCCATTTGGTGCTAAGCATAATTCCCATTGAATAGTATTTTATTACTTATTCTCATTATCCATGGAAAGGCATGTCATTTTACCAATCCAACTAGTTCAATAGGATATCTTTACTCATTGATTCAATTGGGTGAGAATAGACTTTTTAACCTAAGAATCCTTTCTATGTGAGAAAACCTTTCACATCATGGTTGTAAGTGTTTTATGAGAATATCTTTTCAACAACACAACAACAACAACAACATTGGCACTTTACTCTCAAAGCACTAAAGCATTTACATAGGTTTCATAAGATCATGCATAAACTCATACTTTGCCCTTTCAAGGTTCAAAACTACTTTCGGTCACCAAATCTAGAATTCTAGCATTAGATAGGGATTTTATCATCAACTTAAGTAATTCTATTACTTCATGCTTTAGATCATAAAACTCATCTTTCATAATCAACAACCTAACTCTATGAGATCAAAATTTGGAAAACATGGGGGGTTTGTATGGGTTCATAGGGGAAACATCATAAAAACATTGTAAATCATCAATTCATGCATATTTAAACATAATTCTATCATTAAGATCAATAATCAAAAGAATTCATAATGTTTGAGGAAAACCCTAGCTAATTGGGGAATCCTACCATTTGAAATAGAGGAATTTGAGGACTCCATGGGTGGAAGGAACCCATGGATGAAAGATACCATACCTCAAGTCCAACTACCTATCTTTAATGGAGAATTTCGATCCTTAGCTTCAAACCCTAGTTGAATCTTCTTCTTCTTCTTCAAGTTCTAGAGAGAGAATATTTAAAAAGAATTGGTTTTCTTTTGGGATTTAGGAAGAATGAATTAAATGGGGTGAATGTGGGGTAGAAATACTTATATAGGGGTTCTAAATATAGGCAAAATGACATAGTATAGGAATTAATTAATTAGGAAAAAACCCAACTGACCCTGAAATTAACTGCTAGGTGACCATCCACGGACCCCAGTCAATGGACCATGGTCTGACCCATGGACTATCCTGGTGGACCGTTGGTCATCATTAGAGAGGGTTATTTATGGGGTCTCGAACTGTAACACCCCGTATCCAAAAATAGAGATTTCAGATTTCTGGTGTGTTACAGGTGGCACTCACGGACACCATCCACGGACTGTAGATGGAATCACGGTCCGTCCTGCAGGTCCGTGGTTTATGACAGAAAAATTCCCTAGAACTCAGTCAGAAAATTTGGCTAAGTCCCGACTCATGGACAGACCCACGGTCTGTAGATCAGACCACGGTCCGTGGTCTGTGTCTGTTGATTGATACTTTCCTTACCCAGCCTCTGACACAAACTATGGTCGACCAGCACGGACCGTCATTCGATCCACGGTCCGTAGGTCTGACTGTAGAAGAGGGTCAGCAGCCAGTTAGCTGAAAAATATTGATGGGTCAACTTCAGATGGTCATAACTCTTAGTACAAAATGAATTATGTGTCCCATGACCCATGGTTAGATAGATAATTGAATTATTTTTCCAACGCCACTGAGTTTGCTAAATTCCAACCTCCGACTAAAATGTTATGCCCATTTTAGTGAAGCCTTGTCGGGTAGACTAGACCTACGGACCCAATCGACGGACCGTCGATTGATTGACGGACCGTAGGTCCATTCCGTCAGTCACTCCGACAGCAGTTAATTCAGGGGTCTTTTGGTATTTTCCTATTTCATTTAATCCCTAAGATACGTCGTTTAGATCCTAAATCATGAGGTTTTAATCAGTTTAAGCCTAGAAACATAACTAGAACTTACCTTAGTCAAAATCATTAATCAAACTTAGAAAATTAGAAGCAAGAGAGGAGAAAAAGGTCAAAAACCCTACTTCAAGAACGTAACGAGGTTTCTTCAGTTCCAGCCCCGATATCGAAAGATTTCCCCGTGGAATTCATCACCAGGTATGTGGTATTTCACTAGTGGGTTCCTTTCGCCCATTAGGTCCCTAGAATTCAGTCAGATTCTTGATTCCATAATTATGAACAGACATAGGGTTTCTAGAATTTGAACAGATCATCATGAATTAATTATTTAAATGTTCCAAATCAGATTATCATGTTATTGCTCAGTTCATCGCATGAATTTGAGAACCGTAGCTATGTATTTCTTTAGTTCTTGAATTACACATGCTAGGCCAGATATTTCAGTATTCAGTATTACATGCCTCAGTTTATGAATGCATCATTATCAGATTAATTGTTGTATTCTCAGTTTGCATGTTTAGTTTCGAGCTATCCAGTATTTTCAGAAATTCAGTCATAACCAGTTAACCACTTAATTCATTGGGAGTAGCATAGTACCGAGTTTGATGAGGGTTCAACATACCCATATAGTCCCAGAACTACGAGCCACGTAGGTGTAAGTCCCCTCTGTGGGCAACATCAGTTTAGTGATCACGCCAGCATGCCTCTATACCTCTGTAAGGGTATATTGGGTCCTCTCGATGGGGCGTTTGCATCGAACTCCATATTTAGCTTATGTAGTTTTATGTCGGTTATTAGTAGCTCCCACAGTTCAGTCAGACTCTTTTGCATTGACCATATTTTAGTACAGTCAGTGTTCAGTCTCAGCATGTTATAAATTTGGTCATTGCATCAGTTAGCTCAGTATTCAGTATTTCAGTATCTATATCATGTTCAGATGATTTCATTGCTTTATTGCTTTGTTCTGTTATATGTTATTTCAACTTTACTCTATCCTGCATGCTCAGTACCTCTCAAGTACTGACGCACACGTGCACTACATCTTCTCGTGATGTAAGTTCAGGTTCTCAACATCCAGATCACGCGTAGATCGGTTCCCGATCTCTAGTTCAGCAACATCAGTGGCGAGTCTTCATTCTTCGAGGACTAGTGACATGTTTATCCTTACTGCTTTTAGTCTTTAGTTTCAGTTTTGCTAGATCTAGTTGGGGCATGTCCCAATATTTCTAGTTAGTTTAGAGGCTTAATTCAGACATAGTTAGATTCAGCTTAGTATTTTGAGTTTGATTTCTGTGTTGTATTAAACTCTCAGATTTGATATATCTCAGTTATAGTATATAAGTATTCCCCATCTTTTTAGATTTATTTATTATTTAGCTTCCGCATTAGTTTATTATCTTTAGTATGCTCATGATCATGCCAGCAGGGTTAGATTGGAATCACTTGTGATCCTAGGTCCCATGTCCGCGTCTCGGGGGTAGCTCGGGGCGTGACAAACTTGGTATCAGAGCATTAGGTTTAAGTGTCCTAGTATGTCTGAAAAGTCGCACTAAGTAGAGTCCTTTCCATGGGTGTGAAGTGCACCACATCTAATGTGAGGGAGGCTACAAAGTGATTTTAGGAAAACTTCATTTTCTTGTTACTCTTATCGTGCGTAAGGTATGATCTAATTCCTTTCTAACTCGACGTTCTACGTCATGCCTCCTCGTAGAGGTTATGCCAGGAATGCGAATGCCAGGAATGCAAGCGCAACTCCTCCAGTTCCGGATCAGGAAGTCTCAAATGCTTAATTCAGAAATGTCATTCAGATGTTGCCTCAGAGTGTCGCTAACCAGAACAATCAGTGGGTTCAAGCTCCTGTGAATGCAAATGGTGGATCAGCAGCATCAAGGGTCCATGACTTTGTTAGGATGAATCCGCCTGAGTTCTTAGGATCACAGACTGGTGAAGATCCCAGAATTTCTTGGATGAGATCAAGAAGATCTTTGAGGTGATGCAGGTCACTGGGAATGATCGGGTTGAGTTGGCATCTTACCAGCTTAAGGATGTGGCTCACGTATGGTTCACTTAGTGGAAAGACAACAGGGCTACCTTGTCTTTTGTAACTCCTTATATAACAGTCCAATTCAGTGTTAGTCCAGAAACTCTCTCATAACCCTTCTCAGTCTCTACTCCAGTCAGTGACCTAGTTATAGCTAGACGGGTATACAGAAATTGCCCTGTCACAGTCTCTCAGAAAGTCACCTCAGCAGATCTTGTAGAGTTAGAAATGGTAGACTTCGATGTCATTCTAGGCATGGATTGGTTACATTCATGTTATGCCTCAGTTGATTGTAGAACAAGGATTGTTCGTTTTCAATTTCCAGACGAACCAATCTTAGAATGGAAGGGTAGTAGCTTAGCGCCTATGGGTCGATTCATTTCTTACCTTAAGGCTAGAAAGATGATCTCTAAGGGTTATCTCTATCATCTAGTTCGGGTTAAGGATTCTAGTTCCGAATCCCCAACTCTTGAGTCAGTTCCTGTTGTCAATGAGTTTCCAGAAGTGTTCCCAGAAGATTTTCCCAGAGTTCCTCACAAAATGGAAATCAACTTTGGAATAGATCTCCTTCCAGATACCCAACCTATCTCTATCCCTACTTACAGAATGGCTCCAGCTGAGCTTAAGGAATTGAAAGAGCAGTTGAAAGACCTTCTAGATAAGGGTTTCATCAGACCCAGTATTTTGCCACGGGGTGCACCAGTGTTGTTAGTGAAGAAGAAATATGGTTCTCTCAGAATGTGTATTGACTATAGGCAGTTGAACAAAGTCATAATCAAGAATAAGTATCCTATCCCCAGGATTGATGACTTGTTTGACCAGCTTCAGGGTGCTAGTCATTTCTCAAAGATAGACCTCAGATCAGGTTATCATCAGCTTAGAGTCAAAGATAGTGACATTCCGAAGACAGCCTTCAGAACTCGGTATGGTCATTACGAATTTGTAGTTATGTCATTTGGACTAACCAATGCTTCTGCAGCTTTCATGGATTTGATGAACAGTGTGTTCAAGCAGTACTTAGACTTGTTCGTTATCGTCTTTATTGATGATATCCTCATTTACTCTAGGAATGAGGAAGAACATGCAAGTCATTTGAGAGTTGTTCTGCAAACTCTCAAAGATCACCAGTTATTTGCAAAATTTAACAAGTGCGAGTTTTGGTTACAATCAGTTGCCTTCCTTGGGCATATTGTGTCTAGTGAAGGAATTCGAGTAGATTCCCAGAAGATAGAAGCAGTGAAACAATGGCCCAGACCTACCTCTACTACAGATATAAGAAGTTTCATAGGTCTAGCAGGTTATTACAGAAGGTTTGTGGAAGGATTTTCATCCATAGCCTCACCATTGACTAGGTTGACTCAGAAAAAGGTTAAGTTCCAATGGTCAGATGATTGTGAGAAAAGCTTTGCAGAACTGAAAACTAGGTTGACTACAACTCTTGTCTTGACTCTACCAGAGGGTTTAGATGGTTATGTGATCTATTGTGATGCATCCAGAGTCGTCCTAGGTTGTGTGTTGATGCAGCGAGGTAATGTTATAGCTTATGCTTCTAGACAGCTTAAGGTGCATGAGAAGAATTATCCGACTCATGACCTCGAGCTTGTAGCAGTGGTATTTGCACTCAAGATTTGGAGACACTACTTGTATGGTGTTCAGGTAGATGTGTTCACAAACCATAAGAGCCTTCAGTATGTGTTCACCCAGAAAGAGTTGAATCTTCGCCAGAGAAGATGGCTTGAGTTCCTCAAAGATTATGATATGAGTGTGTATTACCATCCGGGTAAGGCGAATGTAGTAGCAGATGCTCTTAGCAGATTATCCATGGGTAGTGTAGCACATGTTGAGGAAGAAAGAAAAGAGCTAGGAAAGGATGTTCACAGACTTTCTCGCCTAGGGGTTCGTCTTATGAGCATATTAGATAGTAGTGTAACGGTTCAAAATGGAGCAAAATATTCTTTAGTAGTAGAAGTTAAGGAAAAGCAAGACAGTGATCCAATATTGCTAGAGCTTAAGGGTGTAGTCCAGAAGCAGACAATGGAGGTATTCTCCCAAGGGGGAGATGGTGTGCTTCGCTATCAGGGTCGATTATGTGTTCCTAATATGGGTGAGTTGAGACAACATATTCTTGCAGAGGCCCATAACTCTAGATATTCTATTCATCTAGGTGCCACTAAGATGTAACGCGATCTGCGGGAAGTCTATTGGTAGAATAGTATGAAAAGAGATATAGCAGATTTTGTGGCTAAGTGCCCCAATTGCCAGCAAGTTAAGGTAGAATATCAGAAACCAGGAGGTATGACTCAAGAGATTGACATTCATACTTGGAAGTGGGAAGTGATCAACATGGACTTCATCACAGTTTTACCTCGTACTCGTAGACAACATGACTCCATTTGGGTGATTGTTGATAGGGTTACTAAGTCTTCTCGCTTTTTGGCGGTCAGGACTATAGATTCGGCGGAGAATTACGTTAAGCTTTACATTAATGAGATTGTGAGGTTGTATGGGGTTCCTTTGTCTATCATCTCAGATAGAGGTCCTCAGTTTACCTCTCATTTCTGGAAGTCATTTCAAAAAGGTCTTGGTACTCAAGTTAACCTTAGCATAACATTTCATCCACAGATGGATGGTCAGGCAGAGCATACCATTCAGACCTTAGAGGACATGTTGAGAGCTTGTGTGATCGACTTCAAGGGTAGTTGGGATGATCACCTTCCTCTGATTGAGTTCGCCTACAACAATAGTTACCATTCCAGCATTCAGATGGCCCCTTATGAGGCATTGTATGGGCGTAGATGTAGACCTCCAGTTGGTTGGTTTGAAGTAGGTGAAGCAGCCTTGATAGGACCAGATTCAGTCCTTGATGCTATGGAGAAAGTGCAACTCATTAGACATAGACTTAAGACTGCTCAGAGTCGCCAGAAGTCTTATGCAGATGTGAGAAGAAGGGAACTAGAGTTCCAAGTTCATGATTGGGTTTTCCTGAAAGTGTCACCCATAAAGGGAGTGATGAGATTTGGCAAGAAAGGAAAGCTCAGTCCCAGATATGTAGGCCCTTACCGGATCTTGAAAAGGATTGGTAAAGTGGCTTATGAGTTAGAGTTGCTAGCAGATTTAGCAGCAGTGCATCCAGTCTTTCACATTTTTCTTTTAAAGAAGTGTGTGGGTGATCCAGCATCCATAGTACCATTAGAGAGTGTGACAGTGAAAGATAGCCTTTCATATGAGGAGTACCAGTTGAGATTCTTGATCGTTAGGTTAGAAGGTTGAGGAATAAAGAAGTCACCTCAGTCAAGGTTTTGTAGAGGAGTCAGTCCGTAGAGGGAGCTACTTGGGAAGCAAAAGCAGCCATGAAGTCCAAGTATCCTCACATCTTTCCTTCCGATTCCATTCCAGCTTGAGGCAATAGTTCCTCTTCAATTTTTCAGTCATTCATGCGAAAATTCAGTCTTAGAATCATGTTTCTTCAGTTTGTACTTGCATTTTCAGCGTATTTGGATGTTCTTGGAACTCAGTTTAGTTAGAAATTCAGTTCTCAGTGTTTAGTGTTAGGGATTCCATCCCTCTCCCTCTATTTCAACTAGATTAGTCTTCATTCGAGCACGAATGGTCCCAAGGGGGAGATAATGTAACACCCGTATCCAAAAATAGAGATTTCAGATTTCTGGTGTTACAGGTGGCACTCATGGACACCATCCACGGACCGTAGATGGAATCACGGTCCGTCCTGCAGGTCCGTGGTTCGTGACAAAAAAATTCCCCAGAACTCAGTCAGAAAATTTGGCTAAGTCCCGACTCACGGACAGACCCACGGTCCGTAGATCAGACCACAGTCCGTGGTCTGTGTCCGTGGATCGAGACTTCCCTTACCCAGCCTCTGACACAAACTACGGTCGACCAACATGGACCGTCATTCGATCCATGGTCCGTAGGTCTGACCGTAGATGAGGGTCAGCAGCCAGTTAGCTGAAAAATATTGATGGGTCAACTTCAGATGGTAATAACTCTTAGTACAAAATAAATTATGTGTTCCATGACCTATGGTTAGATATATAATTGAATTATATTTCCAACGCCACCGAGTTTGCTAAATTCCGACCTCCGAGTAAGAAGTTATGCCCGTTTTAGTGAAGCCCTGTCGGGCAGACTCGACCTACGAACCCAATCGACGGACCGTCGATTGATTGACGAACTGTAGGTCCATTCCGTCAGTCACTACGACAGTAGTTAATTCAGGGGTCTTTTAGTCTTTTTCTATTTCATTTAACCCCTAGGATACGTCGTTTATACCCTAAATCATGAGGTTTTAATCAGTTTAAGCCTAGAAACATAACTAAAATTTACCTTAGTCAAAATCATTAATCAAACTTAGAAATTTAGAAGCAAGAAAAGAGAAAAAGGTCAAGAACCCTAGTTCAAGAACACATCAAGGTTTCTTCAGTTCCAGCCCCAAAATCAAAAGATTTCTCCCTGGAATTCATCACCAGGTATGTGGGATTACACTAGTGGGTTCCTTTCGCCCATTAGTTCCCTAGAATTCAGTCAGATTCTTGATTCCATAATTATGAACAGACCTAGGGTTTCTAGAATTTGAACAGATCATCGTGAATTAATTATTTAAATGTTCCAAATCAGATTATCATGTTATTGCTCAGTTCATCGCATGAATTTCAGAACCCTGCTATGTATTTCTTTAGTTCTTGAATTACACATGCTAGGTCAGATATTTCAGTATTCAGTTTTACATGCCTCAGTTTCTGAATGCATCATTATTAGATTAATTGTTGCATTCTCAGTTTGCATGTTCAGTTTTGAGTTATCCAGTATTTTCAGAAATTAAGTCATAACCAATTAACCACTTAATTCATTGGGAGTAGCATAACACCGAGTTGGACTAGGGTTCACCGTACCCATATAGTCCTAGAACTATGAGCCACGTAGGTGTACGTCCTTTCTGTGGGCAACATCAGTTTAGTGATCACGCCAGCATGCCTCTATACCTCTGTCAGGGTATATTGGGTCCTCTCGATGGGGCTTATACATCGGACTCCACATTTAGCTCATGTGGTTTTATGTCGGTTATTAGTAGCTCCCACAGTTCAGTCAGACTCTTTTGCATTAACCATATTTCAGTACAGTCAGTATTCAGTCTCAGCATGTTATAAATTTGGTCATTGCATTAGTTAGCTCAGTATTCAGTATTTTAGTATCTATATCATGTTCCGATGATTTCATTGTTTTATTGCGTTATTTAGTTATATGTTATTTCAGCTTTACTCTATCCTGCATGCTTAGTAGCTCTCAAGTACCGACGCACACGTGCGCTACATCTTCTCGTGATGTAGGTTCAGGTTCTCAACATCCAGATCACGCGTAGATCGTTTCCCGATCTCCAGTTCAGCAACATCAGTGGTGAGTCCTCATTCTTTGAGGACTAGTGACATGTTTATCCTTACTGCTTTTAGTCTTTAGTTTCAGTTTTGCTAGATCTAGTTGAGGCATGTCCCAATATTTCTAGTCAGTTTAGAGGCTTAATTCAGACATAGTTAGATTCAGCTTAGTATTTTGAGTTTGATATCTCTTTTGTATTAAACTCTCAGATTTGATATATCTCAGTTATAGTATATAGGTATTCCCCATCTTTTTAGATTTATTTATGATTTAGCTTCCGCGTCCGTTTATTATCTTTAGTATGCTCATGATCATGCCAGCAGGGTTAGCTTGGGATCACTTGTGATCCTAGGTCCCATGTCCGCGTCTCGGGGGTAGCTCGGGGCGTGACACGAACCACGCACACCTGACCACAGACCATGGTCTGACCTACGGTCCGTAGGTCGTATTGTGGCCTTGAGCCCTCAGATCTTATCAGGTAGGCCAACCACGGACCACACCTACGGTCCGTGGTCCACTCTACGGGACGTGGGTGGCCGGTGTGGTTTGGCACCTGCAACTTTCTGGAAATCTGCTATTTTGGTCTTTTTGAATGCGGGGTGTTACAATGTCTAACAAAGACTTCTCACTAATTGTTGGGCATTGGAAAAGATCAAGCTTCTCTAATAGATGACACTTATGAGCAATCTCAGATAAGCCTTCATCACCAACAAAAGATACATTCGACAAGGAACAGTCTCTTAGAGTAGGGAAACATCGAGCGATGGCCTTGAGACCAACATCAATCACACCACAAAAAGGATTGTTTCCTTAAATAGATAGATTTTCTAATCCTCCACAATTTACAGTTCTAACGGCCATAGAAAAAAATCTGACATATGTTGCTTCCATACCAAAAAGGGACCTGAAAAGATATCCCTCACCTTCTATACCATTAGATTTTGTAATCTCATCCTTGCGAATGTTGCTTAAAGCATAAGCCAACGCTTGGAAATACAAGCACAAACACTTCTCTCTTGTCCACTAGAAAGACATTTAAATACCTCAACAAGGCATTGATAACGAAGGATATCAACGGAAGGATGATTCCTCTGCTCAAAGTTTTCGAAAGCAAGAGTGACAAAAATCCTCTTCCTATTTCACCCACGTGATAAAAGAAGAAAAGACTGTCTTGAAATTGGATATGAAGCTTGGAAAGAAGAATCATTTTCTGAAAATTAAAAGATCAAAAAAACATCAAACAAATATCATAATAGAAAATAAAAAAAATTCTAGAGAACATGCACCACAACCATACATGATATACTCAAAACAAATAGTCAAATATACCCATCATGTTTACTCATCACCATCCTATATAATCTATCATTTTGTCACGACCCAAAGCTACCCCCAGGACGTGGACACGGGACCTAGGATCACGAGTGACCCCAAGCTAACCCTGTTGGCATATCATAAGCATACTAAATAAACTGAAGTAAGAAAATACTGTGCGGAAGCTAAATCATAAGATAAACTGAAATGATGGGAAATACCCATTCTACGTCTGAATCTATATAAAAATGAGAAGAGTTTAAGATACTGAAATAAAACTCAAATGCTAAAACTGAATCTAACTATGTTTGAAATAAGCCTCTAACTGACTAGAAGTACTGGGACATGCCCCAGCTAAATCTAGCAAAAACTGAAACAAAAGACCAAAAGTAGAAAGATAATCATGTCAATCGTCTTCGAAGAATGAGGACTCACCACTGATGTTGCTGAACTGGAGATCGGGAACCAATCTATGCATGATCTGAATGCTGAGGACCTGAACCTACATCACGAGAGGATGTAGCGCAGAGTATGCATCAATACTTAAAAGGTACTAAGCATGCAGGATAGAGTAAAGCTGAACAATAAACATAACTGAACAAAGCATATAACTGAGCAATGATATGAGATAAGCATGATACTATACTGAGAATACTAAACATGAACTAACTGAATGCAATGACCAAATTTATAACATGCTAAAACTGAAATCTAAATTGTATTTAATAACATGGTCAATGCAATAAAATCTGACTGTGGGAGCTACTAATGACCGACATAAAGCTACATGAACTAAATGTGGATTTAGATGTATACGCATCATCAAGAGGACCCAACATACCCTTCTAGAGGTATAGAGGCATGACAAGTAATTTGGGATAACTGTTTTTATTAATGTTAACAACTAATATGAGTCAATGGTCTCTCTATCTCCACGAGATAGTAGTACCATCTGGGTTCGCTCTATCCTTCTTAGACCTCACCACACTGTACCGCCCTAACCCATACCTCCCCATTGCCATTCGTACTAATAAAGGATCAAAAAAAATATTTTTTAAAATAATGTTTTTTTCATATAAATTATTTACCGTTTCCATTAACTTAAAGTACAATATATATTGGTTTTTAGCATTGTTAATACTATTAATTATTGTTTTTTTCATGAGATTATTTTCTTTGCTATTATATTTGTTAATTTTATATAATAGTTGTTGTATTTTATATATAAAAAAATTGTTGTATTTGTTATTTTAAAAGAAGCAAAAATTATTATACAAATAAGACATGATAACTATAAAAGTAAAACATCAATTTTCACCTAAAATAACTCTCCAGTCTCCATCCACTTTCCCATTTAGATCCAAAAAGTTCTCCCCCAAAAAAATAAAAAATTTCAAAAGATTAAAAATCTTAAAACCCAATTAACAAAAATCTAGATATCCTTGCCCTCTTCCCATAGCCTTCTTGTCCGCTCCTCCCTTCATCTTTTTTTTATCCCAGTTTTTTGTTCAATTTTTTTATTTCTAATGTTTTGTTAATTTTTCTTTTGTAGGTTTTACACAACATTCACCAAGTAGATGAGATAGGTTTTTACAATATGAGTTTTTTACTTTGTTTCACTCAATTGTATGCTTTAAACTTTCTATTATGTATACGTTCAAGAAGAGATTAAACCACAAATAATTTATCATACACAATTATATTCTTTTTTTTTTGCAAGAGATTGTTGTCATAGCTTGAATCGATGGCTATTACAAGGGATTATATATTTTTATTAATGTAAAGGAAATTTTTTGACTAGGCATGAGTTTTATACTTGACACTAAAGTTTGAGATCTATATCTACAGGTTTTAAGAAGTTTGAAAGTTACAGGTTTACTTCTTTGCTTATTTTGTATTTTTTTTATTTACTAAACATATTTGTAAAAAAATTATCGTAGACATATTTTGTTCTCCTTGAAATTCTAAATCATTATTATGTTAGTGCTAAATATTTCCTATTATTGATAAGCATATTTATGAAATAAAAGCATATAAATGACAAACTGGGACCGATGTTGATCAACCTAAGGTGCAATTGAAGATTGTGGAAGGAGACAAGGAAAGAGTATGCCGCTTTGGACTTAAACAAGATGATATCTTAAAAGAATTGTATATTGTGACTATTCTCAAAATTGTAAAATGCAATTATGCGTAACTTGAGAATTATTTTGGAATATGAGAAATGTATTCATGGTTACATCATGTAACTTTTTTTACTAACAAAGCGTGTGGAAAATCCTTTCGTTTGTAGTAATAAAATTGTTGAATTTATTTTCTAGCTACATTATAAGTTATTGTGATTAATAATGCTTATGGTAGTATTCTTCAATTTGTAGCAATGATTTTTTGTAGTTATGACTAAATCTATATGTAATTATTAAAAATAGGGCAATACATTTTCACTTTCATAGAAAGATTAAAATTATTAGCTACAATTTATGAATGTCATGGCAAAAAGTTTGAATTCTTAGCTTTGTGAAAAAATATTTGTGGCAAATACTTTAATTTTAGAGATATAAATTTTTTAATTTGTAGCTAAATACAAGTATCATTGCCATAAGATTAAAAATATAAAATAGCCACAAATTTTAAATTTTCTTAGAAAATAAATCAAGTCATTTGCCACAATAGAACATATTGTGTCTACAATATAAAAATTGCTATAGATTAAATTTGTTGTGGCAAAAGGGTAAGAATATTTGCTACAAGTTTATATTTCGTAGCAAGAATATTTTACTACTATAGCTTCAACACAATTTTTTTAGTAGCTATAAGTATTAGTCCTTAACCACGAACCATGTAAAGTCTGTAGCTGACTTTTAGCCACCCTACATCTTTCCACGAATGCTATGAAAAAATATTTTATGGCTAAAGTGTTTAGCTACGGAAAATTTCATATTTAGCTATAATGTGTTTTGTAGCTTAAGTGCATTTTCTTGTAGTGCACAGAGTTGAAGAGTTCTAGGGAGTTTATGAAGTCGTGTCTATAGAGTCCTAGTTATTGGTGTAAATCGCGACACATCCATGATTAGGAGGTTACAACACTTAGGGACTATCTCACTTCTTTCATACGCATTTCTTGCATTAAAGTTTTATCTCTAAAAAGTTTGTTTCCAATTCGTGCTTGCACGTGTCTTTTAGATCAAGCCTCCATTCAGAGCTGTTAGAGGTCGTTCCGCTAGAAGGAATGTTGAGCCACAGGAACAAAGGGCACCCAATGCACCAGAAGTGCAACCCCAAAGAGGGGTCACCAATGATGTGACCAATCAAGTTGGACATAAGAAGCATGATGAGTATATTCATTGCTGGGTTGTCTCACCTGTCAAGCAAGTAAGGCAAGGCAGCTATGTTGATAGGGGATATGGACATAGAAAGGATAATGATCCATGTGCAACAAGTTGAGAAGGACAAGCTGAGAGATATAGGAAAGTTTAAGAATAAGAGGGCTTAGACATCAGGGAATGAGTCCGAGCAGCAAAAGAGTAATGCGAACCGGTCTTCCTTCCAACATAAACAAAGGGACTTGCTCCATCATCTGCTAGTGCACATGCACAAAAGAACAAAAGTGAGTACAATAGTCAAAATTCAAAGCATTTCAGAACTAGACCTGCCCAATCTCAGGTTAGTGTGGCACAAGGAAGTAACTGGACCCCTGCATGTGCTAAGTGTGGTAGAACCCACCAGGGTAAATGTCGCGATGGCTCCACATGTTGTTTCAAGTGTGGACAAGAAAGTCACTTCAAGAAAGAGTGTCCTAAGAATCGGCAAGGTAATGGGAATCAGGGCAATAAAACCCAATTTTCATCAGTTGCTCCGCCAGACAGAGCTGCATATAGAGGAGCTACTTCAGGGGCAGGCGGAGGAGCAAACGGTCTATATGCGATCACTAGTCGTTAAGAGCAATAAAACTCTCCAGATGTTGTCACTGGTATGATCAAAGTCTTTACTCTTAATGTGTATGCCTTGCTAGATCCAGGAACGAGTTTATCTTTTGTAACTCCTTATGTTGCGATGAATTTTGATGACATTCTTGAGAAACTTAGTGAGTCGTTCAGTGTTTCTACACCTGTTGGTGAGTTTATTCTAGCAGAAGAGTCTATCGTGATTGTCCCATTTCCGTCAATCACAAAAGTACCATGGCTGATTTAATGAGTTAGACATGGTAGATTTTGATGTCATTTTGGGTATGGACTGGCTTTATACCTGTTATGCGTCAATAGATTATCAAACTCGAGTAGTCAAGTTCTAGTTTCCTAATGAGCCAGTCTTAGAGTGGAAAAGCAGTTCAACGGTGCCTATGGGCCATTTTATTTCGTACCTTAAGGCAAGAAAGTTAGTTTCCAAGGGGTGTGTCTATCACTTAGTACGAGTTAATGAGTCTAGTGTTGAGATACCTCCTACTCAGTCAGTTCTAATAGTAAAAGAGTTTCCAGAAGTCTTTCTTGATAATCTTCCTGAGTCCCACCTAAGAGAGAAATAGACTTAGGTATAGATATTCTTCCAGATACTTGTCCTATATCTATTCCTCCATATAGAATGGCACCGACAGAGTTGAAAGAGCTTAAAGAACAGTTGAAAAATCTCCTTGATAAGGGCTTTATTCGACTAAGTGTCTCACCTTGGAGAGCTCCGGTCTTATTTGTGAGGAACAAAGATGGTTCCCTTAGGATGTGTATTGATTACAATCAGTTGAATAAGGTTACCATCAAGAACAAGTATCCTCTTCCAAGAATAGGTGATCTTTTCGATCAGCTTCAGGGTGCTACTTGCTTCTCTAAGATAGACCTCAGATCCATCTACCATCAGTTGAGAGTAAGGGAATATGATATCCCGAAGACAGCATTCAAAACCCGTTATGGTCATTATGAGTTCTTAGTTATGTCTTTTGGTTTGACCAATGTGCCTGCATCATTCATGGACCTTATGAATAGAGTATCCAAGCCTTATTTAGATATGTTTGTTATGCTCTTCATTGATTACATACTAATCTATTCGAAGAATGAAGAAGATCATGCTAGTCATCTCAGAATAGTGCTTCAAACTCTAAATGATAGAGAGTTGTATGCCAAGTTCTCTAAGTGTGAGTTTTGGCTTGAGTTTGTGGCATTCTTATGCCACATTATGTCTAGAGAGGGAATTAAAGTTGATACTCAGAAAATAGAGGCAGTATAGAATTGGCCTAGACCTACATCTCCAACTAACATTAGGATTTTCTTGGGTTTGGCTGGCTATTATAGAAGGTTTGTAGAGGCGTTCTCATCTATTTCATCCCTTTTGACCAAATTAACTCAGAAGAAAGTGAAATTTCAATGGTCTGAAGCTTGTGAGAAAAACTTTGAGGAATTGAAAAAGAGGTTGACTACTGCCCCAGTATTGACCTTGCCAAAAGGTACTCAAGGTGTTGTTATGTATTGTGATGCGTCTAGAGTTGGTTTGGGTTGTGTGTTGATGCATAATGGCAAAGTTATAGCTTATGCCTCCAGACAGTTGAAAGTTCATGAGAAGAATTACCCAACCCATGACTTAGAGTTGGTTGTTGTAGTATTTGCTTTGAAGATATGGCGTCATTATTTGTATGGTATTCATGTAGATGTATTCACTGATCACAAGAGTCTTCAGTATGTATTTATTCAGAAAGAGCTTAATCTCAGATAGAGGAGGTGGCTAGAATTACTCAAAGATTATGATATGAGTATTCTCTATCACCTAGGTAATGCTAAAGTTGTTGTTGATGCCTTGAGCATGATGTTTATGGGTAGTACCACCCATGTTGAGGAAGACAAGAGAGAGTTAGCAAAATATGTGCACATACTTGCATGCTTAAGAGTTCGACTAATGGATTCCACAGAAGGAGGAGCAGTGGTTATGAATGGGGTTGAATCTTCATTAGTGTCAGTAGTGAAAGAAAAGCTAGACCAAAATCCCATTTTGCTTGAATTGAAGGCAAATGTTCACAAGAAAAAAGTAATGGCTTTTGAACATGGGGGAGATAGTGTATTGAGGTATCAAGGTAGGTTGTGTGTACCAAGGATGGATGAACTCCAAGAGAGGATCATGGAAAAAGCACATAGCTCCAGATATTCCATTCATCCAGGTTTCACAAAGATGTATCACGATTTGAGAGAAGTGTATTGGTGAAGTTGTATGAAAAAGGGCATTGCAGAATTTGTAGCCAAGTGTCCAAATTGCCATAAAGTACAGGTAGAGCACAAAGGCCTGGTAGTTTGGTTCAAAATATAGATATTCCAGAATGGAAGTGGAAGATGATCAATATGGACTTCATCACATGTTTGCCAAGGTCTCGCAGGCAACATGATTCTATTTGGGTGATTGTTGATAGAATGACAAAATCAGCTCACTTTTTGCCAGTAAAAACTACCCATTCAGCAGAAGATTATGCTAAGCTATATATTCAAGAGGTGGATAGACTTCATGGGTTTCCAGTCTCCATTATTTCAGACAGAGGTGCGCAATTTACTACACAGGTTTGGAAGTCATTCCAAAAAAGCTTGGGTTCAAAGGTGAATCTAAGTACTGTCTTTCATCCTCAGACAAATGGGCAAGCAGAGCGCACTATTTAGACCTTAGAGGACATGTTGAGGGCTTGTGTGATTGACTTCAAAGGTAATTGGGATGATCACCTACCTCTCATTGAGTAAGCTTATAACAATAGTTACCACTCTAGCATCCAAATAGCTCCTTATGAAGCTCTTTATGGGAGAAGATGCAGATCTCCTATTGGATGGTTTGAAGTTGGTGCAGCAGAGTTGATAGGACCAGACTTAGTTCATGAAGCTATGGAGAAGGTGAAGGCTATTCAAGAGAGATTGAAAACATCATAGAGTCGTCAAAAACCCTACACTAATATTAGGAGGAGGGAGTTAGAGTTTGAAGTAGATGATTAGGTATACTTGAAAGTTTCACCCGTGAAGGGTGTTATGAGATTTGGTAAGTAGGGGAAGCTTAGTCCCCGGTATATTGGCCCTTACACAATATCCAAAAGGATTGGTAATGTAACTTATGAGTTCGAGCTACCGCAAGAGTTGGCAGCCATCATCCGATATTTAACATTTCCATGTTGAAGAAGTGCATGAGAGATCCTTCACTTATCATACTAACTTAAGATATTGGCATCAAGGATAACATATATTATGAGTATATTCTGGTTCAGATTCTAGATCCCTAAGTTCGCAAGTTGAGATATTGTAACATCTCGCTAATTGAAGGAACAAGAAAGAAGTTAAAATTTGGAAATAGTTATTTCTGGAAAGAATATAAAAATCTGGAAAATTTGTTAAGTATGTTAAGTTGAGTTTTTGGTCAACTTCAAATGACCATAAATCCTATATCAGGATGTGTTAGGTGTGTTTCTAGATATCGTAGGAAAGATCTTGGAATAATCTTTCCAATGCCGCCAAGTTTGCGCGATTCCGAGTTTGTATGAGTGAGATATGCCCACTTGAAGTTGGACTGTTCAAATAAGGAAAGTCTAAACCGGATTTTGGAAGAGTATTTTGGTCTTTACCATACCCAATTTATTTAATTCATTTTTGGTAATAAATTAGGGGTCTAAACTGAACTTGGTCAGTTTACGCTTTTGAAAATTAAGTTAAAGTTTTGAGAGAAGAGAAAAGAATAGGAGAAAAGAGGAGAAGAAGCAAGATTCGTCAAGGTCGTTCAAGTTTGATTGTGGATTTCGTCAAGGATTTTATCCTACAAGGTATGTGAGTCTTTCATAGCGTTGAGATCATTCACTCATGTGCCAATCATGTGTATTTCAGAGAAATTTGTTCTAGAAAGTTGAAAGTTGATGAATCTTGAATAGTGTTCTTGAAATTGGCCTTCGTTCTTGAGTTAGGTTGAGATTGAGGAGTTCCTTGAGGTTATAATGTTGTTTCCTTAAGTTGTTTGAGTTAGATTCTTGTGTATACATACTGGGTATCTGAATCTAAAGAGAATTTGGAAAAAAAGAAGCGAGTTTAGGCGAATTTGGGCTTGAAAAATGAAGGAAAAAGTCGAACAAATCTGGTGCCCCAGGCCGCGTCGCGAACCAGCCCCCTAGTTTCGCAAAATTATTCTTCCTTGCATCGCGGAGCGGTCATAGACCGTTCTGCCTCTAAAATTATTTTCGCGACCAAAAATTTAAATACATCTCTGCGTCGCGGACTAGTTTTGAGACAGTGATGTCTTGATCTTTTCTCATGTTTAACTCTCTAAAAATACTCCTAAACATCATGAGATCGTTCCTATCACAAATCACAATCCTTGAATCCAAAATTCAATTCAAGGAAAGTTGAGAGTCAAGTCAAGGAAAGTTAAGAGTCAAGTTAAGAGAAATTCATAGAGCCTTCCAAAAGTCTTTTACAAATGTTTTAACTTTGTTTTAAGACTTGAGCTTTGAGTTGAATAAAGAGTAAAGTTTGAAGTTCATTTATTCAAAAGAGTATATCGGGACTATGTATTCCCAAAGAGTAAAATGTTTTCACATTTGAAGAAGAAAGGAAACCTTGATTTCCAAAAGAGCCTTTGAGCTAGTTTTCAGTTAAAGGGTAAATGTTTTCACATTTGGCCAATAAATGGAACATTGATTCCAAGAGAGCTTTTAAGCTAAGTTTTGAGTAATTATCTCAAACCAAAGAAAGAAGTTATGTTCTTTTTAAACATATGAGCTGAGTATTTTGGGAGTAGTATTGAGCACCGATATGGGGACGAGTTTGAGTTTAGATAACTCACGTCTCCATAAACCATGTAGCCATCATAGGTTGAAAGGATCATACTTTTTAGATGATTCCTTAATTGCTTTTTATCATAGACTAGTGGATCACTTAGTTAAGGCGTTCTATATGACGACAAAGTATATGACTGTTCTGGGAGTGTGGGCAAGACGATGTATCACCACTTAGGCTCATAGTGGTGGTTGTTGGTTAGAGAAACTCCCACAGAAACTATATTACTTTATGATATGAGTAAAGTTGAGTTTGTTATTGCATTTTCTTTAACGAACCAAGTTGTTTTCTACTGTTTAAAGGCTTTCTATATATTGCATGTGTTTTATTGTTTTATATTGAGTTAAGTTTTTCATGAGTTGAGTAAAGTCAAGGTAAGTGTTTCTTTCAGATTACTTTCAAGCTTATGTTATATTTAGTATTCCCCTCGCATACTCGTACATTCAATGTATTGATGTCATTTGGCCTGCATCATTTTATGATGCAGACACAGGTAACCAGGATCAACATCCAGTGCATCATTGATCCAGTTGAGCACTCAGAGTCTGGTGGTGAGCCTTCTTGCTTTCTGGAGGATCCTTTTTATTTCTTTCAGTATTTTAGTTCATTAGGATTTTGTGGGTCTTGTCCCGACATCCATTTCAGTTTTAGAGGCTTTATAGCTAGACAGTCAGTTAGTTCATTTGTCTTTACCTTGTTATTATCTTATGTTCATATTTGAGTTGCCACTTTGGCTAAGTTAAATGTTTATTTATAAAACATTATGAGTTTAGTTTAAGACAGTTGAGTTATCTTGCATTTGAGTTCTTTTCTTAATGCTTAAAGTCTTCCGCTGAGTAAGTAATCCAGGCAAATGGATCACTTGGGGCCAGCAATGGTTCTTGAGTGCCAGTCTCACCCAGGGTGTAGGCTTGAGGCATGACACTTCTGATAAGATATGTTCCCTTAGGTCATCAACATTCGGAACACACAAATGACCTTGGTACCTTAGGACACCATCTCTCCATTGGGAGAAAGCCCCAACGGACTTTTTAAGTTCCGCTTCTTTCAATTCTACCAAAGTCGGATCATGATATTGCTTTGCCTTAACATCGGCTACAAAAGATGAAACAGACCCATTATGGACCATAACACCACCCTTGGTGGAATCCACTAGACTAACTCCCAATCGGGCCAACCTATGAACATCTTAAACCAACTCTTTTCTCTCATCATCAATATGTGCAACACTACCCATGGATAACCAACTAAGGGCATCTGCTACCACATTTGTTTTACTGGGGTGATAGAGAACATTCACATCATAATCTTTCAATAATTCAAGCCACTTCCTTTGGTGAAGATTTAGATCTTTGTGGGTAAACATATATTGCAAACTTTTGTGGTCGGTGAAAACATCCACATGCACACTATACAAATAATGCCTCCAAATCTTTAAGTCAAATACGACCTCCGTTAATTCAAGGTCGTAGGTAGGATTGTTCTTCTCATGAATCTTTAGTTGCCTTTAAGCATAGGCAATCACATTACCATTTTGCATAAGAACACATCCCAATCCAACTCTAGAGGCGTCACAATATACTACAAAGCCATTAGTACCTTCCGGTAAGATCAACACCGGAGTGGAAGTAAGTCTATCTTTAACTCTTAGAAACTTTTCTCACAAGTTTTAGACCATATAAACTTGGCATTCTTTTGAGTCAAAGCCGTTAATGGAGAAGTAATGGAGGAAAACCCCTCAACAAATCTTCTATAGTAACCAGTCGAACCCAAGAAACTTCTAATATATGTCGGTGATAGAGGTCTAGGGCAACTCTTGACTGCATCCATCTTAATAGGATCTACCTCAATACCTTTACTTGAAATGATATGGCCTAGGAAAGCCACGGACCTTAGCCAAAACTCACATTTGCTAAACTTAGCAAAAAGTTGTCTTTCCTTAAGGATTTACAACACAAACCTCAAATGATCAATATGCTCATTCTCACTTCTCAAATAGATTAAAATATCATCTATGAACAGAATTACGAACATATCCAGGTATTGTCTAAACACCTTATTCATCAAATCCATAAACGACGCCGGGGCATTAGTCAAATGTATAAAATATATAATATGAAATATCAGTATTATTTATTAAATATTAAATAATTACATATTATTGCATTATGATGAGACGATGCACTCTTATTACATTGTTGAATATTTTGTAATACATAAAGGTCTTAAATTGAACAGACACATCTGTTCATGAAAAAAACATGATTGTTATGAAAAGTCATTTGTTCATGAAAGAACATGACTCATATGAAAAGTCGTTTGATCATGAAAGAACATGAATCTTATGAAAAGTCATCTCTTAACTTCTATAAATTTAAATATTTTCTAGAAATAGTCTAAGAAAAATCTGCATGTATAAACATAGAACTTTGTTGTATTCTGAAGGGATTTGTTTGTATTTCCCCAATATATATACATGCAATATCTCTTTAAAGAAAGTGATTACACGCCTCAACGTCTTCTTCTTCAATTTATATTTCCAATTATTTTTTTCTAACAATTACGTTATTGCTCCAAGACATTAATATTTGCTTAACACCTCAAAAACTTCTATGTTGAGATCCTTATAATTCTTCCTAGGTGTATAGATTTATATCGGGTGATTTTGTCACGATCTAAAAATTGGACGTGATGACACTTGTCTATCCTTACTAAGACAAATTAGCCTCAACCCAGAAGAATCGAAATAAAATGTAGAAAAATAAAGCAAGAACAAGATAAAAATAGAAAACTTATTCATTTTATTAACACCCCGAAACCTGGTTGTTACGTGTACAAACCACTAATACATAAATTGCAGAATTAAGAACAAGTCTCAAGTATTTATTTCTCAATTAGAACAAATCATAAAAAGAAGAAATGGAGGGTCCGCGGGATGAAAAGCAACTACCTCGCAACAGGTCCTTGACAAGCCTCGGAAATGGGAGAGAAAGAAAATTATGCTATACTGGGCTCGGAACCTGAACTAGTATAGAAGCAAGGAGTGAGTACCAACAACACGGTACCCAACAAAAAATCTAATAAAAAAACAAGCTAGAAATCGAGTACTCCTTTCATCCCAACTGAACCTCCTCAAACTACAATATGCATAGAAATCAGCCCAACCTAACAGTTCTACAATACACAACTCACAAGGCTCAATAATCATAGTTCAATAGTCACAATTCAACAATCAACACGTATCAAGTACATTAATCTCCATATCAACTAGATCGATCACAAGTAACAAGTGCATCAATCACAATTAACAAATATGTCAAACATAAGCATCACATCATAATAATCAAACTCTTGCCGGATTTATTTCCCTTCAAAAAAATATCATTAATCAAAACCATTTTCCATCGAATTTATAACATATAGTAGCCGAAACCATTTTTCATCGCCTTTATATCATATCATTAGCTGGAACCATTTCTCGTTGGCGTTGTATCACTAGTAAGAAACATTTCTCATAGGTTTTGTACCACTAGCCAGAACAATTTTTCTTGAGCTTTGTATCACTCGCCAGAACCATTTTTCATTTATTTATATCATATCACTAGCCGAAACTATTTTCCATCAGCTCTATATCATGTGACTAGTCGAAATCATATTCCATCGACTTTATCTTGTAAGAGTTAGCGTTTCAATTAATTTTGAAATAAATTCATCTGTTAAAAGTTTTGAAATAACAAAATACATGAATATGAGTTGTAAAATTCATTTTTATTTTAATTCTATGTTATAGATGTTTTGCAAGACACTTTTAAAATTCTATGTTATGGATTTTTTGAAAGATAAGTTTTATTTTCAATTCATGAACCTATAATAAATACTATTTAACTAAAAGTCTTTTTCTTGCAAAATTTTGGTCCTATAAATTGAGTTCTTTTGGTTGAAAAGATAAGCACTCAAAAAAAACTACTTTCCCTTGAAAAATACTCGTGGGACATTAATCAAAAGGTGAAATCACCAATTCAAGAATAGAAGATCAACATTCCTGAATGCTACTTGTTTTGTGGCTTAGTTAAATCTCGAAGATAGAGTTGTTATTTATTCTTCCGATTGATCGTGGGAGAGACTCCAACTATCTTCAAGAAACGTATTAACATGCCTCTAAGCCAAGCATGTTTTGTTTTGGATTTCTTATATTTTTATCATTCTTGTTCAGTTGTTCTAACAATTTGAAGATAGTTGTCTCTATGACATCCACATCAATAACAAATAGTGTTCCAAATTTGCCCAATCCTAATTTTGAAATATTTGATGGCAAAGACTTTCCTAGATGGCGTGGAAAGATGTAATTCCTTTTAAGACGAGGCTACTCTGATTAAAGAACAAATTGCCAAATGGCAAGATGATGATTACTTATGCAAGAATTATATTCTTGGAGGAATGTCCAATACATATTATGATCAATATTATATTAAGTGCAAATTTGCTAAGGAGATTTGGGATAATCTTAAAGCTATCCATTTAGCAGAAGAGGCGAGTTCAAAGAAATTTCTTGTTTCAAATTATATGGAGTTCAAAATGGTTTATGACAAGTCAATCACTGAACAAGTACAAGAATTTCAACTTATAGCTAATAAAATTTCTATATCTGGAATTGCTCTTGGTGAAAACTTTGATGTTGGTGCTATTGGATCAAAACTTCCTCCATCTTGGAAGGAGTACAGAAGCAAACTCTTGCACAAAGAAAGAATATTTGACTCTTGAACAATTATTACATCACTTGCAAATAGAACAAGAGACACGATATCGTGACAATAACATCTTGAAGGAGCCCATCATGAAAGCTCATGTTGTTGAAGAAAAATCGATCAAGAAGGAACTTGCCAATAATAAATTTTTCAAGGCAAAGAAGAGTGAAAATTTTAAGCGTACTAATTCCAATTCTAAGTCGAATGAATGTTTTCATTGTCATAAAATTGGTCACTATGCACGTGATTGTAAAATTCTTAAAGTTGAAAAGAAGAAAGAAAAGGCAAATAACAATACAAAAAATGAACTAGTGGCAATGGTCACAGAAGCATTTGTAGCGGGAGATCAAGTGAAATGGTGGATAGACACTGGTGCAATTCGTCATATATTAGGTAATCGAAATTCTTTCACGACCTATGAATTAGTGGGGGGCGATAAAATTTTGGATATGGGAAACTCATCCTCTGCTAAGGTTGTGGGAAAAGGAACTGTTGAACTAAAATTCACTTCCGAAAAGATGGTCACACTGATAGACGTATTGCATGTTCCTGATATTCTAAAGAACTTGGTGTCAAGTACGCTTCTTTCGAAGCATGGTTTTAAAATGATTTTTGAGGTAGGTAAATTTATTTTGTCTAAACAAGGCATGTTTGTTGGAAAAGGTTATACTACAAATGGCATGTTCAAACTCAATATATATTGAAAATGAAAAAAATTCTGCTTATGTTGTGGAGTCTTTAGATTTATGGCATGAACGTCTTGGTCACGTGAATTTTAGATCCATTCAACTTATGGTCAAAATGGATTAAGTAAAGACTGTGGAAAGGATCATGTTGCTAAGTGTATTACTTGTAGTAAATGTAAAATAACAAAGAAACTTTTTAAGTCTGTTGAAAGGATATCCATACTTTTGGAGTTAATCCACACTGATATTTATGAGATGGATTGTTTATCACGTCATGGAAAGAGAAATTTTATCACTTTCGCTGACGATTACTCAAGGTATATATATGTCTTTCCATTAAAAATAAAAGATGAGGCATTTGAGACTTTTAAAACATATAAAGCAGAAGTTGAAAATAAATTGAGTTTGAAGATTAAATCAATTAGATATGAAAGAGGTGGAGAATATTTAAAATCAGATTTTATTAATTTTTGTGAAAAAGAAGGCATTGAGAAACAATTGACTATGTCTTATACACCACAACAAAATGGTGTAGCAGAAAGAAAAAATAGATCTTTCATTGAAATGGTTAACTCTATGCTTTGTGGATCTGGTATCACTAAAAAATTGTGATCTAAAGCCTTATTTTATGCATGTCATATTTTAAATCAAATTCCTTCCAAGAAACATGATTCATCTCCATATGAACTTTGGAAGAATCGAAAGCCAAATATAAATTATTTTAAAGTATGGGGTTGTTTGGCTCATGTTAGATTACCACATCAACATTTGACTAAGATTGGCTAGAGGAGTAGATTGTGTATTTATTGGTTATTCACAAACCAGTAAGGCTTATAGATTTTTGAATCTTGAGACCCCAAGCCCTCACACAATTATTGAATTGTTGCATGCTAACTTTTTTGAGCATATATTACCTAAGAAAAAAGAATCTTTAGAACAAGATACAAGTTCTTCTATATCTCCTCTTTAAAGGAAAATAGTAAAGAAACGAGAGCAAAGATGGAAAAATTGTATATCTTATTATTGACCATATGACTGCTATATAAAGAATCTATACAAGACCTAGAAAAGATAAAGACTATTAAACAGATTCCTGAGAATTAGGAAGTACGAAAATAGAATTCTACAAAAGTAAGGAGTCTCATCAGTTAATAAATAGTTGAGCCTTTGGAAGAAAGTCAACCAAGAGTAGTGCAAGATCAGCCATAACAAGAGACTTTGGACCTAAGTTTCAAGTCTATTTAGTTGAAAATGATCCTAAAAGTTATGCTGAAGCAATGTCTTCAAATGATGCTCCTTTCTGGCATGAAGCTATTGATGATGAAATGCACTCTATTATATCAAATAATACATGGATTTATCAGACCTCCCTCCTTGATTGGTTGCAGATGGATCTTTAGAAGGAAATTGAAATTTGATGGTACCTTAGATAAGTACAAAGCTCGTTTGGTAGCAAAAGGTTTTACTCAATTGAAAGATATTGATTATTTTGATACATTTGCACCTGTAGCTCGAATGACTTCTATTTGACTTTTGATTGCTTTAGCCTCAATTCATGTCTGGTAATTCATCAAATGGATGTGAAGACTGCATTTCTGAAAAGAGATCTAGATGAAGAAGTTTACATGAAACAACCAAAAGGATTTGTCGTTCCTGGTCAAGAACACAAAGTTTGTAAGCTTCTTAAATCTCTTTATGGATTAAAATAAGATCCAAAACAATGCAATGAGAAATTTAGACGAGTAATGATTTCTAATGGCTACTAAATCAATGATGGTGATATTTGCATATTTAGCAAATTTCAAGAAAAATCTGGTGTTATAATATGTTTCTATGTAGATGATATGTTGATCTTTGGAACTAATATTGAAAGGGTCAAAGAAACAAAATCGTTTCTAGCTTCTCAATTTGAAATGAAAGATCTTGGAGAAGCTGATATAATTTTGGGCACTAGAATCATGAGATTAGCGAATGGCTTGACTCTTACTTTATCAAGTTATATTAAGAAAGTTCTAAAAAGATTTGGTCACTTTAATGACAAACCCGCTCCTACACCATTTGATCCTAGCATCAAACTAATGCGGAACTCTAGTGATGTTCTCGATTAGCTGACATATTCTCAGATTGTTGGGAATCTTATGTATGCCATGTATGTACCAGGCCGGATATTGGTTACGCAGTAGGAACTTTGAGCAAGTTTACTAGTAATCCTGGAGTTGAATATTGGAATGCCTTAATTCATGTTTTAAGATACCTGAAGGGTACAATTAATGTTGGCCTACATTATTCTACATTTCCAGGTATTCTTGAAGGCTATAGCGATGCTACTTGGAATTTTGATCCAAATGGCTCTAAATCTATTACTGCTTGAATTTTCAGTTTGGCTGGAGTAGCAATCTCTTGGAAATCAAAGAAATAGACATGTATTACTCACTCAACCATGGAGTCAGAATTTATAGCTATGTCTTCTGCTGGAGAAGAAGTTGATTGGCTACGATCTATGCTGATAGATGTTCCTTTGTGGAGTAAGCCATTACCACCTTTAACTATATATTGTGATAATCAAGCTACTATATTTCGGGCTTCAAGTGATTGCTACAATGGCAAGTCGAGACAAGTTCATCTCAAACACAATCATGTGAGAAGATTATTGGAGGAAGGCGTGATATCACTTCAATATGTGAAATCCATATTTAATTTAGTGGATCCTTTGTCTAAAGGGTTAGGCAAAGAGTTAGTGGTGGAAACTTGTAATGGGATGGGAATAAAGCCTATTGTAAATTAATTGTACTTTATGGTAACCCTACCTAATGATGTAATCTTGGGTTCAAAGGGAAAAACAAGTAAATTTACAACTATGAAGCACATCAATAATATTCCCATTTTCAAAATAAAATGAAATAAGCAAATGTGCATGATTGAGATTTTTTTTTCTCTGGATAAAGTTATAAGACCGATCTCGGTTGGAGTTAGTAAGAAAACTCTTGATAAATTTTTCGATATTCCTACTAAAGAGAAGGATGAGATTATACTCTCTTAATAAGTCTATAAATCNAAGTTATAAGACCGATCTCGGTTGGAGTTAGTAAGAAAACTCTTGATAAATTTTTCGATATTCCTACTAAAGAGAAGGATGAGATTATATTCTCTTAATACGTCTATAAATCGATTTCGATTGGAGTGTGTAGGAATACTCTTGATAGATTTACCGATACTTTGATGTAAAGGAGGATGAGATTAATTTCTCTTAATGAAGTTCATAGACTATTTGGTCGGAGTATGCAAAGTTACTCTTGATGAATTCACCACACTAAGTGCTAAGTGGAGGCCGCTTCAATAAGATTTTATCAGGGAAATCTTAAAGAACTTGGCTAAAAGGATTCAGGACACATGGTCGTAAGGTGTCAAAGGATTTCGATTTCGCCGGAACATAGACATGTGCGTGAAGTATTTCTCTATTTCATTCAATGAGCCACTTAGTTCAAGATTCATTCACTAAGTAGTCAATGATTTAGAATGCCTCCACTAGCTAATGGTTCAAGTCCAAAAGACACCATTATTGATGCATGTTGCTAGATTAATTTCTCAAAATATTTTTTGGATTTTTCAAAGATAAAAACTTCTTGAAACAAGTGAGAAATTGTAAGAGTTGGTGTTTCAATTAATTTTGAAACAAATTCATCCGTTAAAAGTTTTGAAATAACAAAATACATGAATGTGAGTTGTAACATTCATTTTTGTTTTAATTCTACATTATAGATGTTTTGCAAAACACTTTTAAAATTCTACGTTATGGATTTCTTGAAAGATAAGTTTTATTTTCAATTCATGAACCTATAATAAATACTATTTAATTAAAAGTCTTTTTCTTACAGAACTTTTGTCCTATAAATTGAGTTCTTTTGGTTGAAAAGATAAGCACTCAAAAAAAACTAAAACACTTGTGAGACATTAATCAAAAGGTGAAATCACCAATTCAAGAATAGAAGATCGACATTCATGAATGCTACTTGTTTTGTGGCTTAGTTGAATCCCGAAGATAGAGTTGTTATTTATTCTTCCGATTGGTCGTGGGAGAGACTCCAACTATCTTCAAGAAACGTATTAACGTGTCTCTAAGCCAAGCAAGTTTTGTTTTGGATTCCTTATATTTTTATCATTCTTGTTCAGTTGTTTTAACATATATCACACGCCTCATTATGGTGTACAACAATCAATGCACATAAGCAAATTCACACCATAAGAAAGAGACAACAATTCAAACAATTCAAGTTCACATTCATGTCATCAAAGCATTTCATTAATCAATCAAATAGGGGTCACAACAAGGCAATTCACAAAATATTATGATCAACACATAGCCTTTTATTTAATCCCCTTTTTATTCATTAAGTTCAATCAAGGGGAACAATGAACCATTTACCTCACCCCCATTACTCCCACCACACAATAAAGGAAAAATACATGAATCCTACTAGAATACAAGGTTTGAGAGATCACTTACCTTAATTCAACTAACTAGTCACTCCAAGACTTGAGTCTTTCCCTACCGGTCAACGAACAAGGTACAATTTCACATTTCTCAAGATACACAATTATATCAAATCATTGGTCCTTTCATGGAACCCAAACTGTTAGCATACCAGAACGTGGTACCTGATCCAATGTTTATGTCGGAACGTGGCAACCGATCCCATAATTATGCCAGAATATGGAAACCGATCCAAGTTAGTGTGACGGAACGCAACACCCGATCCAATCAACAAGCCACAATCACAATCACAAAGTAGATTCTCATAACGATACAATCATGTCATGATTCATGGCATTCATTATTCATCTATATTTCATTTACAACAAGTGTGATCAATAATGCAACATTCGCATACATACATGTATCATAATGAAGCAAAGACAAACATACATCACACAATCATAGAATCACAACCATCCCCTACCTCGAAACAAGTTTGAAACCCTAAGAAAATTGATCCTTCCCTTTCCAGATTTTTTCCGCTTGTTCTTGGTCTACAAACAATCAATATAATATGGGAATCAATAAACAATCACTAATTACCCAAATTACTAACAACCCTAGATCATACCCATGATCCCAAGTATTCAAATCAGGGTTGTTTCCACCATAAATTCCAGATCAAATCTCTTCCCCATTAGATTACGTTCTATACATACATGTATCATAATGAAGCAAACACAAACATACATCACAGAATCATAGAATCACAACCATTACCTACCTCGAAACAAGTTTGAAACCCTAAAAAACTTGATCCTTACCTTTCCAGATTCTTTTCGCTTCTTCTTGGTCTACAAACAATCAATATAATACGGGAATCAATAAGCAATCACTAATTACCCAAATTACTAACAATTCTAACAACCCTAGATCATACACATGATCCCAAGTATTCAAATCAGGGTTGTTTCCACCATAAATTCCAGATCAAATCTCTTCCCCATCGATAATTACCTATTTGAATACGTTTTACGGATCGAAAAACATATTCGGGGAGCTAAAATCTTACCTTTAGCCTTAAAAATGATGGAAAACTGTCAAGAATCTCCTAAGGTTCAGTCCTTAGCTCTAAAAATTGAAAAGTGCAGTATAAAGATGTTTTGGGGTTTATTTAGGACTTTAAGTCGTGTCGCGCAGCGATCCTCACCCCGCTACTGCGGCCCCACCAGAGCGACAAAAATCATCGCCAAAGCAGCTTGCACGAAACAGTGAGCTATTTTAATAATTCCAAGAACCTCATTTCACAACACACCTTCAACCAACGACACTCAGAAAATACCGTTAACCCTAAGATCAATTCCGGGAGTTCTACTCGCCCGAATTTAATTTCGTAATGTCGTACATATTTCTTAACCACTTATCTATCTACTCATGTAATCAAAATCATAATTAGATCACTTAATTGCTACCATATTTCCCTAGACTTTGATGACTCTGATTTCTTCCAAATCTGGACTAGATTGGGAAATCTCAAGATACTAAGAAAAAGTTTTCCGACCCAAAATTTTTCCCCGTTGGCTTTCCTTTAATGACGGAACCTGGTCGTTACAGGTAGACTCTGGGGATACTCGGCACATTTTTGCAAATCGATAAGCATTTGCCTCATATACATCAATAGGGGATGACAATGAAGTAGTCTACCTTGGAGACTCAAGAACTAGTAAAGTCTTAGGTAAGGGTAAAGTGCTCCTAAAACTTACTTCGGGAAAAACTTTAGCCCTTATAGATGTGCGACATGTTCCTACAATGCGTGCAAACCTGATTTTCGTAGCCTTGGTTAATAAAGCTGGAGTGAAAGTGTCATTTGAATTTGAAAAGATCATACTGAGAAAAAATAATGTGTTTGTGGGAAAAGACTATTGTAACCAAGGACTTTTTGTACTTAATGTTTGTGATGTTTTGAAAGCATTTACTTCTACTTACATGATTGAATCTATTTCTTTATGGCATGCTAGATTAGGACATGCTAATTTCTCTTATATAAAAAATATGCAATCACTTGGTTTGATATCTGACTTAGATTCAAATAATATTAATAAATGTGAAGTCTGTGTTGAAGCTAAAACTACTAAGAAGTCATGTTATTCAATAAATAGATAAACTGAATTATTGTCTTTAATTCACATTGATTTAGTTGATTTAAAACAAACAATGATCAGCGGTGGTAAAATATATTATGTGACTTTTATTGATGATATTTCTAGATTTACTAAGTTATATTTACTTAGAAATAAATATGATGCTTTTAATGCATTTATTTCTTATAAAACTGAAGTTGAAAATCAACTTAGTAGAAAAATCAAGAGAATTAGATCTCATAGAGGTGGAGAATATTTGTCCTTAAATGCCTTTTGTGAAAAACAAGGAATTATTCATGAAGTAACTCAACCGTACTCTCCCGAATCTAATGGAGTAGCTGAAAGGAAAAATAGAACATCAAAGGAAATGATAAACTCAATGTTAATAAGTTCTAATGCACCTAATAATTAATTTTTGGGGTGGAGCTATATTATTTGCATGTCACTTACAAAATAAAATTCCTCATAAAAGAATTGGCAAATCACCATATGAATTGTGGAAAGGTTATAAACCAAATTTGAAATATTTAAAAGTGTGGGGATGTCTTGCAAAAGATCTCTCACTTGAACCTAAGAAGAGGAAAATAGGTTCTAAAACAACTGATTGCATGCTTATTGGATATGTTGAACATAGTGATGCATATAGATTTCTTGTTTTATAGAGTGATGTGCTTGATTGCAATACTATTATTGAGACAAAAATGTTGAATTCTTTGAACATAATTTTCCACTATGTGATAAAATTTCTCATGTACCTGCTGAAAGAAATAGTGAGTCTATTTCTAATACTGAAGAACTAAGGAGTAAAAGGCCCAGGACAAAATATTTTTCTTATGGAAATGATTTTCAAAACTTTCTTGTTAACACTGAACCATTAAATTATTCTGAAGCTATATCTTCTTCTAATGCTAAATTTTGGAAAGAGACAATAAAAATTGAAATTGATTCCATTATGAAAAATAATACATTAATTTTAACTGATCTACCTCCTGGTGCAAAACCTATTGGCTGTAAATGAATTTTCAAAAGGAAACTTAATCCTGATGGATGTATAGATAAATATAAGGCTCGGTTAGTAGCAAAAGGGGTTTCTCAAAAATAAAATATTGATTATCTTGATACATTTGCACCAGTGACAAGAATTTCTTCTATTCGGATTTTAATTGCCTTAGCAGCAATTCATAAGCTTTTTATCCATCAAATGGATGTCAAAACAATTTTTTTAAATGGTGATTTAGAAGAAGAAATTTATATGGTTCAACCTGAAGAATGTATTATTTCTGGACAAGAAAATAAAGCTTGTAAATTAATTAAATCTTTTTATGGCCTTAATCAAGCTCCTAAGCAGTGGCATGAAATATTTGATCAAGTCTTGGTGAGAGACGGTTTTTCTTCTATTGAAGTGGATAAATGTGTTTATACTAAAATGGTAGACAATGACTATGTGATAATATGTTTATATGTTAATGATATGCTTATATTTGATACAAGTTTAAATATTGTGCAGAGTACCAAATTATTTTTGTCTACTAATTTTGATATGAAAGATCTGGGTGAAGTAAATATGATATTGGGAGTTAAAGTTATAAGGAGTGAAGATGGTATAATGTTGTCACAAGAACATTATGTGGAAATACTTCTTAAGAAGTTTGAATGTGTTAAGGTGACACCTGTGGCTACTCCTTATGATGCTAACTCTCAATTGAAAAAGAATAAAGATGACTCAGCTGCTCAGTCTAAGTATGCTCAGATTATAGGGAGTTTGATGCATTTAATAAATTTTACTAGGCTTGATATAGCCTATATTGTGTGTAGACTTAGTAGATATACTCATAATCCAAATAAAGAGCATTGGTCTACATTGAACATACTACTGAAATATTTGAGAGGAACCATGAATTATGGTACTATGTATAGTGGATTTCCTTCTACATTAGAAGGATATTGTGATGCAAACTGGATCTTTGATTCAGATGAGACAAAATCCACTAGTGGATATGTGTTCACCTTAGGTGGTGGTGCAATATCGTGGAAATCAGCTAAACAGACGATCATTGCTAGATCGACTATAAAGTCAGAGTTTGTAGCTCTAGAGCTGGCTGGTTCTGAGGCTGAATGGCAAAGAAATTTCTTAGTGAATATCCCTTTAATAAAGGATGAATTGCCTCATATGTTTATACACTGTGATTGTCAAGCCACAATTGCTATTGCGAAGAATAAATTTTATAATTGTAAGAGTAGACACACGAAGTTGAGACATGATGTCGTTAACCAGCTGCTGAGAGATAGAGTAATTTCCATTGAATATGTGAAGTCAAAACTTAATTCGGCCGATTCACTGACTAAACCTGTGGGAAGAAAATTTATTCTTCAATCCTCGAAAGAGTTAGGGTTAAGGCCAATATGATTGTCAATAGAGATGGTAACCCAACCTATGTGATTGGAGATCCCATAAAGTAGGTTCATATGGGTAATAACAAGTTGATATTGACACTACACACTAATAGAGAGTGTTTGCACTGCTACTAATTATGAGGGATGGGTTATTAACTCTTAATGAATCTATAGTCCTTATGGATGGTGTATTTAAAGAAGTATACACTTGATGAATTCACCTATATGAGAAGTGGAGTAAAGCCGCTCCTATTAGATTTTGGCCTAGTCTCTAGAGCTCTCATGAATAACCTGACACGAGCATGGCCTATTGGCGCAAAACAATATTGAACATGAAAATATGAGGATTAAAATGTGATTGGTAGAATCACTAACTTACATAAGAATAATTGGTTCATAGAAGTTTTATATTTCACCAATAATTCTGTAAGTTAAATTTTATCGGTCTAAGTTTGGTTCATAGTCCGAAAGACACCAAACCTACAACATTTTAACCTTACAAAAAAAAGCAAGTCGAGTTCTTCTATTTCAAAATTATTTTAAAATATATGGGGGATTGTTGGATATTTTAAATTAATTTGAGACATATTAGTTTATGACATAAGCACTTATGTCATTAAGTTGATGACTAATGTGCATATGTAATAAACTTAATCACCAAGTATTAATTTCCTTTTCCTCCAAGTATTAATTCCCTTTGTCTCCAAGTAATGTTCTCCTCTTCTCCAAGTTTCAAGGCCTAAAATCTCCTATATATAAGTTGATGAAGTCTTGAGGAAATATAACCAAGTGAAATAGTAAGACTTACCAAATTTTCAAACATTCTCTTTCGACTTGCTTATTTTGTAGTATTTATATTTTGTTGATTCATGTATCCTCTAATTAATTTAGAGAAGGCTTGATTGATCCTGGGGAAATATTTCACACTGCTGAAATAGTTTGTTAGGGCAGTGCCTAGCATGACTCAAGTATTTACAGTAATTCTTGTATTATTATTTTGATATAATATTTTCCCCATCTGTTATATATTTTGGGAGTAGTATTGAGCATCGATTTAGATGAGAGTTCAGATAACCCCTAACCCCATAAACCACGTAGCCAGCGTGGGAGATGATCACACTGACATTTGGGCGAATCCTCACTGCCTCCTGGGAAAGATTTTATATGGATCCATGAGATGAGTTTTGGTCTATACTTCGGTAAGGTATATGATAGTTCCGGCAACTTGGGTGAGACGTTGTATCATCACGAGGCTCATTGTGATGGTTGTCGGTTAGAGAAACTCCCTAGTAAAGTAAAGAGTTATTATATATGTATATTTCAGTTCAGTCCAATATCTAATATTATTGCATTTTATTTGTGAAGTTTAAATGATTTCATCTCATGATTCTGCTTTACTCAATTGAGTTATATTTCAGCTTTACCTATCATATTCATACATTCATAATTAAGCAATTAATGTGGGAAGTATCTCTTCCTCAACAATAACATCAACTACCAACAATTCATATCATAAGCTTTACTCTTAAAGCCCTAGATCTCATGATCATCATCTAAGCTTCATTATAAAGCAATTCTAATCATAATTCCTCAATCCTATAAGGACAAGCCTAAACCCACAAAGTTTTCCTTCATGACATCAACCAAATTATATCAATTTTAGGTTAGAATCATGGAATAGGAATGGGTACATGTAATTTAACTCTAAAACATGTAATTCTACTAATTCTATCATAAACAATCATAATACACTCAATTGGATCAACAATCATCATACCCCACAACATTTAAAGAAACCCTAACTAGAATTGGGGAATTCTTCATTAAATTGGGGAAATTCTAAGGGACTCCATGGATGAAAATCCATCATCCCTTGATTACAATGCCCTCAAAAGCTTGAAGATTGGGAGACTTGATCTGAAACTAGCTCCAATTTCTTCCTTCTTCTTCCAACTTCTAGAGAGAAAATCTTTTAGAGGAGTTTTGGGTTTTCTTTTGGGATTTGAGGAAATTACTTGAATGAGGGGTTTTTGGGGTTAAAAATACTTATATAGGTGGTCTAGACTTAGGCAAAACAACAACACATTGATTTAATTAAAATTGGAAAAGACCCATAAGTTTCTAATTTAACTATCCAGTCCTAACCCACGAGACTCCGACTGACGGACCATGGATGGACCTACGGTCATTCCTGGTCAAGAGTCGTTCGTGGTCAGAGTTCTGAGCCATCCACGATTCCCCCAACCACGAGTCGTGGACCCATCCACGGGGGGTGGGTCCTGGCGTGATTCATTATTTTTGTGCAGTTTCTTTGGTTCTTCCTCATTGACCCATGGTTGGTCCTTGTGGGGTGGGACCTTGAAGTTATAACATGCTATCCTCTATTTTGAATCCGGGATGTTACATGAGCCTTAGAGGCGGATTTTCTTGAAAGCATGTGGATTACATGAGTAAAAAGAAGTTAATTGGTGTTAAGATGAAGAATTATGAAATTCCATGGTCAAATCTTACTTTAGATAATGAATGAACCTTGGAGGAAGTTAGTTTCTTAAAAACTTCTCTTTCTAGAGTAAATTTATGAACTAAGGTGGTGAACTACATCTTTTGGGGGGAGGGGGGGTTATTAAAAGACTTTAGATGCATACACCCATGCGTAAAACATCTCAGGCACGCAGCTTATATATGATCCACGTAGTTTTTTATATGCATAAATATATGGTCATTTGAAGTTGACCCTTGCATGAACTAATGCGAAAAACTTGGTCGGTAAAAAAGTTCTGAACTTGACTTAGTTAGAGGTCTCTTATAACCCTAAATCACTTATGATACCCTGGTTGCACTTGCTAAAGGACATTAAAACACATGACCAAGTAATACATCACCCAGTTCAAGCTAATATACTTAAGACAAACGATTTGAATTCAAAAAGTACAGTTGAAAGGATCTACACCATGACTTGTTTGACCAGGATCTATGCTCGTCAATCTATAAAGGATACATCATCATTTTAATGATGTCAAAAGGAGATAAATAAGGGGTGTGAAATTTATAACCCATTGACTAACTTTTTTTTTTTTTTGATGACAAGGGAAACCTGCAGCCGCTACCTTTTGGGTACGCACAGGGTAAAACCCCCGCTCCTATGCAATAGCTCGCAAACCACATAGGAGAGGTAACCCGCACTAGGCAAGCCCGATGCGACGAGCTCGACCCAGAAGGCAAACCCCTTGTTTTCGCTGGCAAGGAGTTTCGAACTTGAGACCTCCAACATGGAAGTCCCAAGCCCAAACCACTGGGCCACCCCGAAGGGTGATAACCCATTGACTAACTTGTTTAATCTTAGTAGTGGTATGCTTAGTTTCTACAGGTAAATATGGATGTAACATTGTTTGTCATTAGGGCAATCTTAACCACTAGGCCACTGAAGCCATTGGTTGGGGTCCCATATTTTTGGGGGACCCCAATTTTTAAAAAAAATACTATACATATTACTTAAAATTATATGTGTTTTTAAATTGAAAAAAGCATGTAAGAAGTATAAAAAAAACAAAATAACTGTTAGGTTTCCCCACTTTTCTAAGGGAATGAAATATTTTTTTGAAAATAATTTCCTTAAGTGGGAAATTTGTTTCCATATTTATCTCCTAAAAATTTGACCTTATATTATTATTTAACTTATACTCATCTTTTTTGTTCTCTATTTTATTAGTTTTATCCTCAATATTGAACTCTCTCCTAAAAAAAATGATTAACTATTGCTTACAAGTTAAAAAAAGAACAAAATTTGCTTTTGAGTGTCTTCTTCAAAATCTTAAGAAGTGCAACAAGCAATCATTATATTGAAGGAATGCAACACTATTTCAATATTGTTTTATCAACTTATCAAATTCGTGAGCCAGGTTTTATTATTTTAACTTTATTTTATAATTTTTCCTGAACTTTTGTTCTTGTTGATATTCTTAGTTAGTAAGTATATATATTCTCATTTTAGTTATTATTAAGATAAATAATACAAGTAGACGATAATGATTTAATGGAAATACTCAATTAAATAAAAAGACTTGATTCTTTTCCTAATGCATATATAGCTTATAGCATAATGCTAACAATTCCTGTAACTATTGTCTCGGCCAAAAGAAGTTTTTCGAAACCAAAATTGATAAAATCTTATCTAAGATCAAAATTGTGAGATTGAATGCATTAGCTATATTATCAATTGAAAATGAATTACTAAAACAAATGATTAGAAAACAATAATCAATGACTTCACATCTAAAAAGGCTAGAAAAATAGATTTCAAATAAATATATACATGAATATTATTTGTTTGAAACAAAAAGAATTTAAAAAATATTAGGTCCCCTCTTTAAGGTTTGGCTTTAGGCCCCCAATATTGTTGAATCGGCCCTGTTTGTCATCATCCAAAAAAGGGAATTTGTTGAGTTTATGAAGTTTTGATGAATTACAAAGATTGAAGAAGCAAGTCAGTCAATATGGTTCAAAGGTGCATTATCACAAGAAGTTGAATTCTACACATGCATGCAAAATAAGTTTGGACATAAATGCAAGAATAAAGAAATGGATCAAGGATGATTCCGAAAAACTCAAGAAAACAAGTAAAAAGCGAGAAGAAGAGTTATAGTTCAACAACAACACTAACAAAAAAAAGAAGTATAATGAAAGGAGGAGTCTGACTCAAAGTATAAATCGGAGATAGAAGAGACTGTGAGATATAAGAACTTTATTCTTCTGAAAAGTCTGATACAAGAAAAAGTGGGTTTTAGTGTATTTTGGAGTGTCAAGTGTCAGAATATAATTCTGTCAATTTCATCAGTCCCGAAATGTAGAATATGGTATGTGAGAGTCGTCGGTTTCAAATTCGAAGTCTTTTTGAGGATTTAAGATCCTAAGTTGGAAATTGTTGAGAAATTAGCCTTTGGAATGACTTTGGTCAACATTCAGGGTTCGGATGCTTGGATTAAAATTTTGAAAATTTTATTGAATTCGGTGGATGATTTTAGGCATTGGAGAGGACTTTGTTCATTTTTGAGAAGTTTCGAGTTTGTTTTGGTCTTTTAAGGTATATGTTAGTTTCTCGTGGTTTCACGGATGTTGGATTAAGGAGACCTCATATTCATTTTTTTGACAGTTTAATTGAGTTTGAAACGTCGAGTAATCGATTTGCTTATATAATTTGTGTGTATGAGGTTCCAAACAAATCCCGAGGATCCTTTGATGTTTTTAGAGTTGGATGATTTTCTGGTGCCTAGAATCTATTATGTTTCACGTCTGAGAAGGAATGGCCTCTTTCATGATCTTCATGACATCGAAGATCTGATCGCGAAAGTGAAGGGTCAGGTGGCCTGACCATAACGATCGCGAAGGATTGGTCGGTTTTGCGACCTTCGTGAAAGCGAACACCCTGACTTTCAAGGGGGTCAATTTTGCAAACCCAGTGGCATTTTTGTGATATCAGAGGGAGGATTTTGACCTGATATTATTGGGGCTTAAGTCCTATTTTTTTTATTTTTGAGCTTGGTAAACTCTTGAAGGTGATTTTGAAGAGTTTTATTGTGCTAGATCTTTTGAGTAAAAAATTTTTATCCTAAAACTTCATTTCTCTTTGATTATTTGTGGATTTTAATATCAAAATTTGGGATTCTTATTGGTAAATGACAAGATTTTCAAGAACTCGAGTTCTAAACTAAAATGGATATTGCGAACTGATTTTAAGTCCTTTTTGAAATGGTTTTCACCAATCTATTCCAAATGCCATGGGTAATGATTTCAAGTAAAGAATTTCATATTCAAACTTCATTTTTGGAATCAGGTTTTGTGTTGATTGACCTGTTTTCCAAAGTATATGATGTGGGTATTATTATTTTCGAAAAATTATTGTGAATATTTGTTTGTTATAAATTGTGTGGCTTTAGAGATTGATCGGGAGGGAAAGACTCAAGTCTTGGAGTGACTAGTTAGTTGAATTAAGGTAAGTGATCTCCCAAACCTTGTACTATGGTAGGATTCATGTATTTTTCCTTTATTGTGTGTTGGGAGTAATAGGGATGACATAAAGAGTTCATTGTTCCCCTTGATTGAACTTAATGAATAAAAAGGGGATTAAATAAAAGGCTATGTGTTGATCATACTGTTTTGTGAATTGCCTTGTTGTGACCTCTATTTGATTGATTAATGAAATGCTTTGATGGCATGAATGTGAACTTGAATTGTTTGAACTATTGTCTCTTTCTTATGGTGTGAATTTGTCACGACCCAACCCACCGGACCATGCGGGCACCTACATACTACCACATAAGTAGGAGAACCCTCTCATCCCAATAGCTACAATATGAGTAAATTAAATAAAATGGAAGTAAAATGTGCTAACGAAATTTTATAAGTAAAAACTATTAAAATAAAATCAGTTTTAAGGCTTGTAAGTAATTAACACCCCCAAGGATCTAGTCTAAACAGGTACAAGAGCTACTAAGAGTACAACTAGACATGATAATAAAATACACAGCTCCCACAATGCGGAAGGAAGCTAGAAGCTGCTGGAGAATTTCTTCGTCTTTACCTAATGAAACATCACCAACATGTATCCAGACTATGACAAAAGACATAGCAAAAGTAGTATCAGTACAAAACACGCGTACTGGTAGGCATCATGGGTCAACCCGACGCCCACAACATAAAATAAGAAATCAACTAGCAGAAACATACAATAAACCACTAGCTTCTCCACCCTTACCCTCTCTTGAATACCTCAGAATTACACTAGTGCCCTTACTATAACTACTAACCACCTTCTCGATCAACCTACTACTAGGTTCTTGATCTTAGCCTAACCGTTCTAACACATTAAGAAGCCCACCAAATACACTATAAGCATTCCCACTAACCGCACACGTCATACCCTTACTTCCTCTTCATATCACCCACCAAGGCCACATAGCACATTACGTCAAGCTTTCTATCCACTAACACAAATCCATTTCTTTAAGATGAAATATGTCTAAGCATTTTCATCATGTACTCTACCCCACTTCCTTGCCATTACAACACACAACCCCCTTTCTCGGATATTAACCATTCTTGAAACATTGAATTCCCTCCTACAGTATCTCCTCCCGGTTGGGTATGCTCTTTCCGGTTCACTTTTCATCAAGGTACATATCAAGTTTGATCACATAGAAGAACAGTCAACATAAGCCCTCATAACCATACAACAACTCCGGCAAATACAACATCAATTATCATTACGAACAAGGTACAGTTTCACAAACCTCAAGGCGTACAATTACATCAAATCATTGGACCCAAACTCAAATAGTTAATATACCAGAATGTGGTACCCCATCTAAGAATTATGCCGAAACGTGGCAACATATCCCATATTTATGCCGAAATGTAGCAACCGATCCAAGTTAGTTATGCCGAAACGTGGCAACCGATCCAAGTTAGTTATGTCAGAATGTGGCAACCGATCCAGTCAACACACCATAATCACAAGTACAAGTATATTCCAAGTTCATACAAATTAGTCATGATTCATGGCATTCATCATTCATTTATCTTATTTACAACAAGTGTGATCAATAATGCAACCTTAATATACGTACATGTATCATAATGAAGCAAGAACAAACATACATCACACAATTATAGAATCACAACCATCACCTAACCCTAGATCATCATCTAAGGCTTTTTTCTAGGATCTAACCATAATTCTTTCGGGGCACGAAGGCCTACGCCTGAATCCTACCATTGATTTACACATCTTACGCAGTGAACACAGATTTTAACTACTCAATTCATAAAACCTAGCCTACCTGGGCGCCAAGTAGCCGCACAGAGTTTTGGTCTTTGATTCTTGTTTTCGGGGTTTGTGACAGTGATCTTGATCAGAAATTCGCAATCCATCGACATCTTCACGCTAGGAATCTCTTTCTTCCTTCTTCCCAGGCTTGCAGAAGCTTTTTTTGGGGTTTCTAGGGTGTTTTTACGACTAAATTAGGTATTTTAGGAAGAAGGCGAAAATAGGATTTCGCGTTATTTGCATTTTGTCTCGCCTATCCTGCTTTGGCGCCAACTTATCCCGCCCTGGCGTCGCCGCCCTGAAGGCATCTGATCTACCCTGGCGGGACAATGGCCCAGAATTTTCCCAGATTTTTGTTCTCCTAAATAACGACGGTTCGGGTAGCTACAAAAAAATTTTATGTGCATTGATTGTTGTACACCGTGATGAGGCGTGTGATATAAAGTCGATGGAATATGATTTCGACTAGTCACATGATATAGAGTCGATGGGAAATAGTTTCAACTAGTGAAATGATATAAATCAATGAAAAATGGTTCTAGCTAGTGATACAAAGCTGAAGAGAAATTGTTTTGGCTAGTGGTACAAAACCAATGAGAAATGGTTCCGACTAGTGATACAACGCCAATGGGAAATGATTCCAGCTAATCATATGATATAAAGACGATGAAAAATTGTTTCGGCTAGTGATAGGTTATAAAGCTGATGGAAGATGGTTCTGATTAATGATATTGTTCCAAAGGGAAATGATTCCGGTAAGAGTTTGATTATTATGATTTGACGCTTATGTTTGGCATATTTGTTAACTGTGATTGATGCACTAGTTACTTGTGATCGATCTAGTTGATATTGAGATTAATGTACTTGATACGTGTTAATTGTTGAATTGTGACTATTGAACTGTGATTATTGAGCCTTGTGAGCTGTGTATTGTAGAACTTTTAGGTTGGGCTGATTTCTATGCATATTTTAGTTGGAGGAGGTTCATTGGGATGAAAGGAGTACTCAATTTCTAACTTGTTTTTTTATTAGATTTCCTGTTGGGTACCGTGTTGTTGGTACTCACTCCTTGCTTCTACACTTGTTCAGGTTCCGAGCCCAGTATAGCATGTTTGTTCTTTCTCTCCCATTTTCAAGGCTTGTCAAGGACCTGTTGAGAGGTAGTTGCTTGTCATCCTGGCGGACCCTCCATTTCTTCTTTTAATGCTTTGTTCTAATTGAGAAATAAAGACTTGAGACTTGTACTTATTTCTTAATTTTGCACTTTATGTATTAGTGGTTTGTACGTGTAACAACCCGGTTTTGGGGTGTTAATAAAATGAATAAGTTTTCTGCTTTTATCTTGTTCTTGTTTTATCTTTCTACATTTCTTTCGATTCTTTTGGGTTGAGGCTAATTTGTCTTAGTAAGGATAGACAAGTGTCATCACATCTATTTTTTAGATTGTGATAAAATCACCTAGTATAAATCTATACACCTACGAAGAATTATAAGGATCTTAATATAGAAATTTTTGAGGTGTTTAGCAAATATTGATGTCTTGGAGCAATAACGTAATTGTTAGAAAAAAATAATAGGAAATAAAAATTGAAGAAGAAGAAGACTTTGAGGCGTGTAATAACTTTCTTTAAAGAGATATTGCATGTATACATATTGGGAAAAATACAAACAAATCCCTTCAGAATACAACAAAGCCCTATGTTTATACATGCAAATTTTTCTTAGGCTATTTCTAGAGAATATTTATATTTATAGAAGTTAAGAGATGACTTTTCATAAGATTCATGTTCTTTCATGATAAAATAACTTTTCATATGAGTCATGTTCTTTCATGAACAAATGACTTTTCACAACAATCATGTTTTCTTCATGAAAAAATAACAGTGCATCGTCCCATCATAATGCAATAATATGTAATTATTTAATATTTTATAAATAGTAATGATATTTCATATTATATATTATATACAAGTTCGAGTGTCTACTTGTGCACAGTCAAAGTTGGAGGACATAAATATAAAATAAAGTTAATTAAAAGGGCATATTTATGTATTATGTCAATTGGTCAAACATCTTTATCATTATCTTTTGGTAAGTGAGTAGGAAACAACTCAAAGTTGACTCATTTCTCCTTCCAATCTAGAGAAAACTTGTAGTAAATATAGCTACTACTAATCATATTTTTCAGACCATTCTAAAATTGCTTCACTAAGTTAATCAAGTAGTTGTATTCTTGAGACTTCCCATTGATATCTTCAAGTACTAAGCAAGACGTGTTGTCATTCTATGTAAGTTATTTATATGTTAATTAATTATTCATTTCTTTTCTACCTTTTTTGTTCCTATTTTGCAAGATTTTTGTAAATTCATTAAATTAATTACCCCATATATACTGTGTATGTCTGCATTCTAAATATCAACATTTAATGATCTCCAAGTCTAATGCTTTTTATTCTTTGGAGAGTTAACAAGGTTGTTTTTTGTTGGTTTATAGATCTTATAAGTTATCAATGTAACTTTTGTGATATATGGAATATTTTTGGGGAACATCTTATAAAATAATAAATAGTTCAACATGAGTTTAAGATGCGAAAATAAAGAGTTTTTTCGAGATCTTGAGAATGATAAACCTCTTTGGGTAAGCAGTTTGGATGGAGGTGGAGAAACGTTAAATATTAAGGAATATGCTCAATTGTTTACCCCATTAATTGGCACAAAACCTGAGCATTTCACAACGGAAGCGACAAGGGCATCGGGTACAGTGGCTGACACCCGTTTGGCATTGGTGAATACACTGATGGATAAGGTACGTAGGCTCTTCATTTTAAATTCAATGTTTTCCTCTGTCTCATTTTTAAGAACTATTATCTCCTTACCACCTACCCCTTATTTGACGTGAATAATTAGTTCTTTTTATTTTTATTCTTTTTAATTAGTTGTACTCTTACTTTTACTATATTTGACATATCTTTTTATTAGTTTTTTTTAGTGGTGCTTCAATTAGTTATTGTTGCATATTATTTAATCAATCAAATTTAACGTCAAGTGATGAAGACAAGTATGTGTTGACATGTTATATTTTTATTTTTTGTTATGTACTGTATTGTATATATGCAGAGGCAGTGGGTAGAGATGTTTCCATGCATTGTTGGAAAAACATATACTACTGATGTGATTTCCACTGGCATAGGTGGAAATAAGAGTGGTTCTCTGTTATTGGTATTTCTATTTACTTATTATTTTGATGAAAACTACATATCTTATTTATTTTATTATTTCATGCACTAACAACTTGAAAGTAATTATTTGCAGATTAAAACTGAATTGCAAATCATTTTTGACCTAGTTTCTGTTCGCGAAGTACAATTTCTTCGCTTCTGTAAGAAACATGTTGAAGGTGTATGGGCTATAGTCGATGTGTCTGTTGACACAATTCAAGAAGGTTCACAAGAGAGCAAAATTGAAAATTGTCGGAGGCTCCCATCTGGCTGTATTTTACAAGATATGCCAAATGGTTATTGCCAGGTAATTCAAAATAAATTAACTTTTTATTTTGCATTTCATATGCCTTTATATTTTTTGAAATTTAATGCACTAGATCGCTCATATTTTATTAATTTTATACTTGTTGATTTATTTTTATTGATTTTTTCATAATACAATCTATGTATTCATTGTAGTGCTTTATTCTCTATCAAAATTATTCTTTATTTATTTGGAATGAGAAAGATCAACTTTCTTCTAGCTTTGAGTAATGAGACTATTTAGAACATACTATATTCTTTCTTGATAAAGAATTTATTTTTATTATTCTTCACCTTCTAACCATGCAATAAAATTCTAATAGTCTAATTTTTGTATGCTCACTTTCAAATTAATATATTAGATACATTAATTTTTTTACAATTTTTTGTTTCCTTGTATCCTCGCATCATACCAAATGCAAGACCTAAATATTTTGCACACTCCCCCCTTCCATATTTATTGGCAAGACCACTAGAAATCATTTTTGAGGATACATTTCTTGTGATTGACTCTTTTTATTTAATGGTTGAATTTTCTAAGTTGTCTCCAATAATGGCCATTTTATTTTAATTAATAATTAAGTTAATTTTTCATGCAGGCTCATATTTTTTCTGTCTAGTGATTTTGTAATATTGATGAAATATTTTCAGGTTACTTGGATTGAGCACATGGAATATAATGAAAACCTTGTCCACGATTGGTATCGCCCTATGATAAAGACTGGTCTGGGATTTGGTGCTCAAAGGTGGATGGCTACTTTGCAAAGACAATATCAGTTCTTGAAAGTGATGAAGTCAATTATTGATCCCATAGGTAATCATGCATAGAGGTTTAATTATTGTGCCATTTATTTTTTTATACTTTTGAATATTAAAAATAATTGATTCTTATGTAGCTTTATTTGTGGCAGTTGATTTAAGTGGTGAGAGAGGTATAAGGATGTTGGCTCAACGCATGACGCATAATTTTTGTGCGGGCGTTTGTGCAACCGCTCACTATTGGGAAATAATTCAACTAGCAAATAAAGAAAATTCCAAATTAATGATGAGGACAAATATTAGTGACCTTGGTGAATCGACTGGTATGGTGTTAAGTGCTACAAAGACAATTTGGTTACCAGTGAAACACCAACGTTTGTTCAAATTTCTCACTAATGAACAAATAAGGAGCCAGTGGGATGTCTTGTCCAATACTTGTCCCATGAAACGAATGATCAACATTTCTAAGGGTCAAACTGTCAACAATAACATTTCTCTCTTTTTTCCTCATGTGAGTGGTTAATTGTTGTGTTTTTTTTTTGGATACATAATTGAATTAGTTTTTATATTAATTGTTAATTTATAAATAATCTTTTCTTTTGATTCGGACATGTAGGGGGATGATTCTGGTGCTAATCAAGTGATCTTGCAAGATAGTTGCATGGATGCAACTGGATCTCTTTTGGTTTATGCTACAATTAATTCACAAGAAATTAATACCGTGATGAAAGGGGGGGACTCTTCTTGTGTGACTCTCTTCTCAAATGGAATAACAATAGTCCCAGATTGTTTTCAAGATTTCTCTACAACTAATAACTATAATGTTATTTCTGGGGAGATGAATCATGGGTTCGGTGGTGGATCGTTGGTGACTATCAGCTTTCAAATGGTGGGGAACATCTTTCCAGCTACAACTCTTTCTATGGAGTTGGTCAAAGAAGCAAATGCACTCATCTCACACACAATTCATAAGATCAAGAGTGCTCTTAAATGCAAGTGATATTTCAAGGCTATCTGCCATCCATTGATTTGTTATGTGTTTTGAGTCTCTTATGTCTTTCTTGATTTGGATCATAATATTATTAGATTGTACTATTTTGAGTTTATCTAAAAAAAATCATATTGATATCTCATTCTCTATTGCTTGTTTGATTTTGTTTTGCATTAATGTTCTTGATCTCAAGCCAACTTTATAATAATCAGAGCAAAAATTAACAATTTTTTTTTTGAAATTAACAAAATTTTGAATCTCACATTTGTTATTAAATACTATCATTTTGCATTTAACAAACACATTCACCTAATAAATATAATGTAGCTTATCGGGAAGAAAAATGATTGTATCATATATAAAACTTTGAAGTGACAAATTCGATTATTGGCTAAGTGTTGAGAAGTAACGTTTAACTATTTGAGATTTATAGAAAATTTGAAGTGGAAGCATCCTGAGGAATATGTTTGATAAATTCATTATCATCATAGATTACTAGTAATAATAAAATGTAAATATTGGCTATATTTTCAACATAAATAAATAATCATTATGTTTTACTTTCAAATAAATAAAAGCGAAAATGCATGATTACACCCCAACCTGAACTATACAAAAAAATTCAAGCACACACTATATATTTGTGGGGGTTTTATAACCCCTTCAACTTTTTAAAAGTTAAATAAATATTATCTTAACTACTGACTTGGAACAAATTCTACTATATTAGAAGAGTGAGTTCAAAATGAGTATCAACATGTTTGCTTCCTGTCATTCAATTCATATTTGAGGGCAATTGTGACTATTCAACTCTCTCTAATTTATGCCTGCAAATTTACGTGTCACTTGGAGTAGTAATTGCAGTCTTTCCAATTTCTTGCCTTGGGACACATATTGATATGACTTCAACATCTCTTCTATATTCCATTTTTTAGCGCAAGTGGGAGAAATTGCAGTGTTCTTTTATTTATTTTTTGCCATTCTCTCTCACTTGCATCCTCCATTCTTTGTTATTATATTTTTTATTTTGCTCTCCTATATATTTTTTTAAGATATTCTTCATTCGTTTGAGTGAGTTTCTATTTAGGCATCTAATGTATTTGGTTATGTGTCTTAATAACTTTTTATTCTTCTCTCATCGATAGTTATCTTACCTGTTTTGGTTCTTCATCTTGCAATTTAATAAATTAAAATAATTTATCACTTTAGTTTCTAATGTATTCTTGCTATTAGTAATTTTTCAAGATATTTTTTCAAAGCAAAATTATCATCTATGTATTATTTGTGTGTCAAGTTAATAATCAACAACTAAAAATATACTAAGGAGTCATCATTTTTTTTGGTGTTTTTTCTCTTTCTTTATAGTTAAAGATTAAACTGGATAGTCAGCTTCATAATTTGAACTTTGACTTGTGCGTCAATTGTGGACTCTGAGTTATTGAGTTGTCCCTTGGGAGAACATATGGTGTTTCCTTTTGTACTTCTTTTGATAAGGTAAAATAAAATGCTTCTACAAATATTCCTCAAATTTTGAAGTCTAAAATTGTTATGGAATTTGATATTGTAAATGGCACACCCCGAAGCTACCCCCAGGACGCGGACACAGAACCTAGGATCACGAGTGACCCCAAGCTAACGCTACTAGCATATCATAAGCATACTAAAGTAAACTGAAGTAAAGAAATATTGTGCAGAAGCTAAGTCATCATTTAAGCTGAAATGATAGGGAATACCCATATACTATCTGAATATATATAAAAGCTGAGAGTTTAACAAATGCTGAAAGGTCAAACTCAAGTGCTAAATATGAAACTAACTATGTCTGAAAATAGCCTCTAACTGACTGGAAGTGCTGGGACATGCCCCAGCTAAATCTAGCAAAGACTGAAACTAAGACTAAAAGCAAAGGAAACATGTATGTCGTCCTCGGAGAATGACGACTCACCACTGATGTTGCTGAGCTGAAGATCGGGAACCGATCTATGCATGATCTAGAAGTTGAGAACCTGAACCTATATCAGGAGAAGATGTAACGCAGAGTATGCGTCAGTACTTGAAAGGTATTGAGCATGGTATTGAGCATGTAAGATAGAATAAAGTTGAACAACATACATAACTGAAAAAAGCATATAACTTACTCACATGAATGATTCTAGGTTAAAAGGATTGCTCACCTAAAATGAATCTAGAGTAAAAGCTTATGTAATTGATGAGGCTAGAGGCAATTACCCTTGACCTCCATAAGTAAGGATATGAGGTGATTCCAATACTCCTTAGAATTGAACAAGAGGTGAGTCCCACGTTCTTACTATGATGAATGGACATGGAGGCGAGTACCCATGCTCCTTATGAAATAATGTAGAAGCGAGTACCCATGTCAAATGATGAGATTGTGGAGGTGAGTACCCGTGATCTAAAAGTAAGTAAGGTAAGAGGTGAATACCCATTAGCCTTTGTAAGTTAGTCAAAGAGGTGAATCCTTATGTCTTTAAAAGTAAGTATGAACGATATGATTATGCAGTGAAAAATGATTAGCTTGGATTGTTGTGTGCTTGATATGCCTTCCATGAGGTAAGTTAACTAGAGGCGGATGACCCAAGTCTTGACTAAGGCTATGCAAGGTTGTTTGAGAAGTACTCCTTTCTTATTATTGTGTTGATTTATGTACATTGATTATGCTTATGGCTTGTATTGACTAACCACGATGTATATGTTGTTTATGCTATGTTGACACCCAATTTTGACCGACCTTTAACCCTTTTTGGAAATGCTATTTGATTAAATACATATTTTTAAATATATTTCGAGTTTAAAATTTTAGTCAATTTTGTCTAAAAATTAGATATTTTAATAAGCATGCTTCATAAAATTATTGTAAATATTATTAAAATAATATTTTTTTTGTTAGTAAAACTCGAAATAATTATTTTATTCAAATGTTTTAAATTTAAGTGATTTTAATTATATAAAAATATTATAATATTTGTAGTATTTTAATTGATAACATTTCTTTAATTTTCCTCAAAATTGTTTAAATGGTAGCATATCCTATTCTAATTCCTTTCAATTCTAGCCATTTCAATTCCAATTTTATTTCAATTATAGCCACCATGTTATTTCAATTCTAACCAATAACATTTCAATTTTAGCCATTTCAAATTCAATTGTATATGATTTTAAATTTTCAGCTTTAATCTCGACCATCCATCCTTAGTTAAAATCTAAATCGAATCCTGATCGTCTAAATCTTTCAAATCAACGGTCAAGATCTAATCTCCCAAAACCTTCATATTTATACCTAAAAGACCTAAAACCTCTAATTTTTTTCTCTTTCTCTCCTCTCTCTCCAGCAGCCGCCAGCCCTCCTCTCTCTCCCATGCTCCGGCGAAGATGCCGTGAAGACCACCAGGCAGCGGCTCCAGCTGCTGCCCACCGGCATCCAGCAGCACCTCTGACCGCCGAGAGCTCCTCAGCAAACAGCAGCTCCGGCGAGGCCAGCATCCGCTGGCCGCCTCTGTTTCTCTCCTCTCTTTTCCCCGATTCAACGAACGAAAGCCACCAGCAACAGCAGCCGGTGAGGACCACCGGTGACTGGTGAAGCTGCCAGCGAATGGCACAGCTCCGCCCTCTCCCTCTTCTCTCTCCCCTCCTCGCTTCTTTCCTTTCTCTTTCAGGTGAACGTCGCCAGCTCCAACGACCAACAGCTCCAGCGAACAACAGCAGCAACCAGACGACGCCACCAGCAAGTCTCCATCGCTAGCAGCAGCTCCAGCCGGCAACAACAACAGCAGCCGCGAGAACCAGCGAGCTCCGAGGAACCAGCAGCGGTGGTCTTCGGCCATGAACAGCAGCAGCAGTTGCAACAACAGCTCCAGACAATAGCAGTAACAAGAACAGCCAACAACTAGGCTATTTCTATACTTCTTACCCCTGGTGAAGTTTGGGTTCAAAGACGGATCTTAATAGATCCGTCCAGGTTCGTCCTCTTTTGATTAAATTCCCATCAATAAATTTCTTAGTTGCAACTAATTTTTATATTACATGTTTATCCTATGTGAAAATCATTAATGCTTAAGCAATTTCATCTCAAGCATGAATCGAGTCCTTTTGGTTTGAGTCGTTTAAGTTGCGCTTGTTATTATAAATTTAGTGTGAATTTGCCTTGTTTTAAAATTCTCTTAGAATCCCAATGATCCTAGAATATTGCTTTTGTATTCAAGATTGGTCGTTCTTAAGTTAACCTGTTAGGATTTGATGATGGAATTTTCTCGTTAATTAATATAATTAGTGTTTAAGACAAAGTGACTATTGGCTTATTTGATTATGCAAGACTAGCCTGTAATTGGCTTGCTTGATTTTTGCATAATTTGATTATTTGATGCTAAATGAATCCGGACAGATTTGACGTCTCTTGGTAAGGTAAATTTGCTTATTATTTATTTATTCTTGTTAATTGATTGTAATAACCTTAATTTGAGTTGAATGGATCCGGATCCTTACTTGTTTTTGAATGGAGATAAATAATATTACTGGTTTAGTTCTTTAAATAAAGAAAATATATTTAATTAATCCCTCCTCCCTTAATTATTGTCCCAAACAGATTTCCTACATGTTATATCCTTGGTAAGTGATTGATTTTAATTTGTTTCCTTTGTTTGTGGACTGATTTTACTTCCTACGGATAAGGAATTGATAGTGCATTAATTGACCCCAAGATTTTTCTTTTCCTTAGAAGTTTATTCTGCCAATTGGAGTGTATTAATATAATGATTGATTCCCTTGCCGTAATTAGAATTCAAATAGTTTCTTACTTGTTTATTTATGGTAATATAGCAATAAGTAATTATTTTACTTGGGTGGTTATTGCTTTCCTTATGTATGCTAGCCGGTTCTTACCTTATTATTTGTAACTTTTAATTATATCTTTGTCTTATTTAGTTGCTCTTATATTTGGTAAAAAATTTAATTAAAATCTGATTTGGCTCTCCTTTGAAATAAGAAAAATGTTATATTAATTAATTCCTTAAAATATTTTCTTTCCTTCTAAACTGTGCCCCTCTCACTTAGTATATAAACAAGGCTCCCTTCATTGTTTAGAGGCCGGACATTCTAACTTTTACAATCACTTCTAGACATTCACACATTGCTCTCACATGGCTCACTTTTGAATACTTTAAAAAATATTGCTCTCTACTTAAAAGAATTAAGATTCCGGTAAACTAAAAAGGTTCCCCTCTACTTGGTTTTTGCTGCGTTTGGGTCGAAAGTTGAATTAAGTGGTCTTCATTGCTAATTTTTTTTTTGCTTAATTGGTTAGTATTCTTATTTAGCACTTTTACTATTTTGCATTCATACATTTATGTAAGTTGTAATGACAATGTAAGCATCTGGGTCAGTCCCTCTACCCTCTTCTATGTATATGTCATTTGTTATTCGTTGATGTTGTATGTATTTGCCCTTCTTTGATTTAACTTGTATTGTTAATATGTGAAATTTATGCTATATTTACTGGTTATATTTGTGGAATGTTGCTTTTTTTAGTTTAACAGGTTTTGAACTTGAGGGTTCAAGGTGTTGAAGAGTCGCTATGAGTGGAAGGCATTAGACAAACTATTTTTATTTAATTTGTGTTTTGAATAATTAGTTAAGTTCTACTTATTTCTTTTTATCTTGTAATAATTTGTAAAACTCTAACTATATATGTGATATAACTTGGGGATCGTCTAAGGGGAGGGGGATATACATGCTAATTGTCTATTTCATTTTTAGTTTAGTTTATTTTTTGTTATGTGTGATTGCTACATATATATTAATTATGTCGGAATTCCTTAAATCCAACTTAAAATCAACTGTTTAGTTGTGATTTGTTTAGTTTTAAATCAACTAAATTTGTAATGAGCGACCTTTAAGTATATCGCATAATAACAATTGGTAGTCTCTTAATTAATTAACTGGAATTAATAAAAGTTTGATAACTATAGTATATCCATATCTCAGTTTCATGTGCTTAACAAACCTTTTTAGCATGTTAATAGATTTAAAAGGATTAAAATCTGAACTTTTGTGCTAATTTGCCATATTTGTTATTTGTTAATACAGGCTTCATTAATAAATTCCAGCATATTCACTTAGAAATTATGCTTATAGGATCTAACTAATAACATCAATAGAACAACTTGTTAAAGTCATTCTTTCAGCATGTTAAACAATTGAAAATGAATTTGTCTTGAATATATTCCGTTCACTTATTAATGACATTTGTTTCTCTGTATATATAAAATATAAGTACAAGTGAGATAAAGGTAGAAAGCATGCCTAGGATCTAAATAATTTTCAATATGTTTTGGGCTTAGAAATCATGCATATAAGTTTAACCTTTGTTACATATTAAATAAATATCTTGCCTACATGGTTAACAATTTGTTTAAACGAAATATATATCATGCTTATGGGTTTGATAATGTTTTCAGCATGTTCACACTTAGAAATCATGCCTATAGGACAAAATTAATAAGTTGAGATGTTGATCAGCATATTAATAAATAAAAAGAGTAAAATTCTGTTTTAAAATTATCGTCTGCTTCCTAGATTGAATCTGGCCCAAATCAATTAATTTTTTATTTCCTACATGATTTGTAATATATATATATATATATATATATATATATATATTTCTTGTATTTTGTGATCTACATTATAATCACCTAAAATTAATCAATAATTATATTATACATGTCTTTTAAAATCTGCTGCTGCTTTAATTGTTTTTGTCACAGGTTTCCATTTTAAGCTAATCTATTTTATTTAATTTGATAAATAAATAGTTAAAATTTGCATCTTATAATAACTTTCTGCCACTCTTTTAAGTATTCATGTTGTTGTATTGCCTATTATAATATTGTTATGTTTGTATGTCACACACTTAGCATGCGACATTTTCATTCTATATGTGTGCAAGCATGTTAATTAAAATCTAGAGNATATTATACATGTCTTTTAAAATCTGCTGCTGCTTTAATTGTTTTTGTCACAGGTTTCCATTTTAAGCTAATCTATTTTATTTAATTTGATAAATAAATAGTTAAAATTTGCCTCTTATAATAACTTTCCGCCACTCTTTTAAGTATTCATGTTGTTGTATTGCCTATTATAATATTGTTATGTTTGTATGTCACACACTTAGCATGCGACATTTTCATTCTATCTGTGTGCAAGCATGTTAATTAAAATCTAGAGGCCAACTTGAGACTTTACGTGCTAAGTGCTCGTCCAACTTGTTTGACTTGGTGTCTAGGTGGGCCTATTAGGAGTTTATTTTAGTCTAAATCCACCCTAATAGTAGTCCAATGCCTCTTGGACCTTAAGCGGGGAAGCTAGGCACCTCTTAGAGACGAAAAGCATGCGGTGGTGGGGTAGGGGTAATTTAGGCCCTATGGAGATGATGACATCGACTCAGGCTTAAAGAGACAAACCTTAGTTTTGTCTATCCCTACACGGAAGCCTATCAAAAAAATAAAGAAAAGTCGAGTGCTGATCCTAAAGTCCTTCAGAGTCTCCCTTTCCTTTGTCCCTTTATTTGTTAATTATTATATTTTGTTTAGGGTAGCTTAAATAAAAATATAAAAAAAAAATTGTTTATTCTATTTGATTGTGCAATTTCTGTCTCCTCGCTCCTCTTTTATTAATTGTTTAAATATTTATTTCTCATTTATTACATCACCTAGTCTTGCATGCTTAATTAATAAAGTAGATAGTTTAATTAATCCTAATTGTTTAATCATAGTTCTCACCTAGTCACCATGCTAATTAAATAAAAAATAATAAATGAAGTGACCTTAAATGCTACTTGTAACCCCCACATAAATTGCATGAGATACGGCCGGGACCCACATTTGTGGACCTCGAGGGATGTTTAACACCTTCCCCTCAAGGTAATTTGAACCCTTACCCTGATCTCTGGTTCGTAGAGCTTAGTTAGAAATAGCTAGGTTAGATAGGTGTCCTAACGCGCCTTAATTCGTTAGGTGGCGACTCTTCAATCCTCCAAAGCCCAAAAGAGTTGTTAGGTCGTGCACCAGAACCAGTTTTGCGAAAAATGGGGCGCGACATGCTAGCTATCATATTTAGTACATTCTTGTACTAACTCATACTTTTTCCTACATTCTTATAAAATGTAGGGTCCGACGTTCCCGATTAATATACTTGTGGCTAGGTTCTTAGTTGATCAAGGAAGTGAAGCTTTGATGAGTCCTCATTGTATTCGAGGATTAGGTCACCTCTTTATCTCTTTTATGTCTTTCTTTTCATGTTGTACTATTGTATGGGCTGCGTCCAAAGATTTTTATCTTTTATGTTAGATGGTTTAAGACAATGATGTTTGACTTTCACTCGTTTTATAAAAGACTTTGATTGTGTATAAAAGTTTTAAATTTCCGCACCTTTTCTATTACTTTATGTTATGGTATGCTAAGTGGCTTGTATGAGGCCTCTCAGGGTCTTATATGCCTTGTTGCATCGAGAGGTACTCCTAGGTCGTGACAAACTTGGTAATCAGAGCACAAGGTTTAGAATGGTTCTAGGATATCTCAAACCACATCTAGTAGAGTATTGTTCATAAGTGTGAAGCACGCCACATTTATCAATGAGAGGCTATTAGATGTTTAAGAAACTTTACTTCTTCACTTCTCTAAGTCGTGCCATGGAGTTTAACTCTATAATTTTTTCTCCTAATCTGTGCTCGATGGTTTTCAGGATTTGACTAATAGAAGGGCTACAAAAAGGATGGAGGGAGACAATGTCGATCAAGAGGTTCCTCCTCAAGTTCCTCCCCAAGCTCATCCTCAAGCTCCGATTACCAGAGTTGAGGAAGACCATCAAGATTTTATCGATGAGGTCTACAAGGTACTTGCTATTATGGGTGTGACTCCGGTAGAAAAGGCGGAACTAGTTGCTTACCACCTCATAGGGGTTGCTCAGATTTGCTTCAATCAGTGGAAAGAGGCAGGGCCACTAGAAGCGGGTCCCATAGAATGGGAAAGGTTCAGAAGTGCTTTTCTTGACAGATTCTCCCCTCTAGATATGAGAGAGGCCAAGGTACTTGAGTTTATCAACCTTAGGAAAGGAAATATGAGTATAAAGGAATACGCCTTGAGGTTCACTCAACTATCCAAGTATGCTCTTTCCATTGTGGCGGATTGTAAAGCCAAGATGAGTAAGTTTATGTCGAAAGTTTCCGACATGGTAGTCAAAGAGTGCCGCACTGCTATGCTTGTCCATGACATGGACATTTCTCGCCTTATGGTGCATGTCCAATAAATTGAGGAAGAAAAGCTCAAGGAAAGATCTAGAGAGGCAAAGAGAGAAAGAGTGGATGATGGTAACTATTCATATTCTAGGTCTGGTGGACGGGGTCGTTCACCACTTCGGCAAAAGTTCTCTAGGTAAGGTTCTACTAGTGATCCTTCAAGGTCTAATAATGAGAAGGTGTCTAACCCAAAACCTCAAGGAGATGGTAATAGGTCTTCAATTCCTACTTGTGCTAAATGTGGGAGAAATCATGAAGGGAAGTGCTTAGCGGGGTCCAATGCTTGCTTTGGTTGTGGGAAGACGGATCACAAAATAAGGAATTGTCCTTCATTTGCTAAGAATGATGGAGATGTTCATCATAGGGCTCAACCCTACCCTTCATCCAGTCCAAATAGTTCGGGTGCAAGTGCTCCTAAGAAAAACTCTTTCTATGCTCTCCAAACTAGAGGTGATCAAGAAAGTTCCCCAGATGTGGTGACTGGTATGTTAAAAGTTTTCCATATAGATGTGTATGCTTTACTTGATCTGGGTGCTAGTTTGTCCGTTTGACCCCTTATGAAGCTAGAAGAGTTGTCAGAGGTCGTCCTGCTAGGAGAAATGTCGAGGAACAAGGGGTACCTAATGCACCAGAAGTACAACCCCAAGGAGAGGTCACCAAGGATGAATTATGTGAAGCTATCCAGATGTTAAGTCAAGTTGTGACCCATCAAGTTGGACATAGAGACAATCGACAGGAAGTGGTTGATACTTCAAGGATCCGTGAGTTTTTAAGGATGAACCCACCAAGCTTCACAGGTTCAAGTGTCACAGAGGATCCGAAAAACTTTGTTGAAGGGCTTCAAAAAAATTTGAGATTATACATGTTGTTGAAGTTGAGAAGGTGGAACTAGTTGCATACCAAATGAAGGGTGTCGCTAGAATCTGGTTCGACCAATGGAAAATAAATAGGGCTGAGGATCCACCAATAGTGAGTTGGGTTGTATTTGAGAGTGCTCTCATGGGGCGTTTCTTTCCCCATGAATTGCGAGAGGCAAACATAAGAGAGTTTCTCACCCTTAATCCGGATTCTATGAGTGTTCATGAGTACAGTCTGAAGTTCCCACAACTTTCCTGCTATGCTCCAAAGATGGTTGCTGACATGAGGAGCAGGATGAGTTTATTCGTTGTAGGGTTGACTCATCTATCAAGTAAGGGAACTAAGGCAGCCATGCTAATAGGTGACATGGGCATAGCAAGACTAATGATCCATGTGTAACAAGTTGAGGAGGACAACCTGAAGGATAGAGAAGAGTTTAAGAACAAAAAAGCTAAGTCATCAGGGAATAAGTCCGGGCAGCAAAAGAGTAATATGAACCGGTCTTCTTTCCAACATAAGCAGAAAGGACTTGTTTCACCATCTGCTAGTGCACCTGCGCGAAGGAACAAATGTGAGTACAATAGTCAGAATTCTCATAACTTCAGAGCTAGACCTGCGCATTCACAAGGTGGTAAGGAACAAGGGGGTACTAAGACTCATGCATGTGCTAAGTGTGGTAGGATCACTCAGGAATGTGTTGTCCACTAGTTACTTCAAGTGTGGCCAGAACGGTCATTTTATGATAGAGTGTCCTAAGAGCAGACAGAGTAATGGTAATGGGGGCAATAGAGCCCAATCTTCATCAGTTGCTCCACCGGATAAAGCTTCATCTAGATGAACTACTTCAAGGGCAGGCGGAGAAGGAAACCGTCTTTAGCTATCACTAGTCACCGAGAGCAAGAGGATTCATCAGATGTTGTCACTTGTATGATCCAAGTCTTTGACTTTATTGTTTATGCTTTGCTAAACCCAGGGGCGAGTTTATCTTTTGTAACTCCTTATAGTGCTATGAATTTTGATGTTACTCCTCAGCAACTTAGTGAACCATTCAGTGTTTCTACACCTGTTGGTGATTATATTCTAGCAGAAAGAGTCTACCCTGATTGTCCCATTTCCGTCAATCACAAGAGTACCATGGCTGACTTAGTTGAGTTACACATGGTAGAGTTTGATATCATTCTAGATATGGACTGACTTTATGCCTGTTATGCATCAATAGATTGTAGAACTCGGGTAGTCAAGTTCCAGTTTCCAGTGAACCAGTTATAGAATTGAAGAGCAATTCAGCAGTGCCTAAGGGATTTTTTATTTAGTACCTTAAGGCGAGAGAGTTAGTTTCCAAGGGGTGTGTTTATCACTTAGTCTGAGTTAATGACTCTAGTGTTGAGATACCTCTTATTCAGACAGTTTCAGTAGTAAAAGAGTTTCGAGAAGTCTTTCATGATGATTTTCCCGGAGTCCCTCCTGAGAGAGAAATAGACTTCGGTATAGATATTCTTCTATATGCTCGTCCTAGGTCTATTCAGCCATATAGCATGGCACCAACAGAGTTGAAAGAGTTAAAAGAGCAGTTAAAACATCTTTTAGAGAAAGGTTTCATTCGACCAAGTATCTCACCTTGGGGCGCTCCGGTCCCATTTGTGAGGAAGAAATATTGTTCCCTTAGGATGTCTATAGATTACCGTCACTTGAACAAGGTTACCATCAAGAATAGTATCCTCTTCCGAGAATTGATGATCTTTTCGATTAGCTTCAGGGTACTTCATATTTCTCAAAGATAGACCTTGGATCAAGCTACCATCAGTTGAGCGTAAGGGAATATGATATTCCCAAGACANNGAGCAGTTAAAAGATCTTTTAGAGAAAGGTTTCATTCGACCAAGTATCTCACCTTGGGGCGCTCCGGTCCCATTTGTGAGGAAAAAATATTGTTCCCTTAGGATGTCTATAGATTACCGTCACTTGAACAAGGTTACCATCAAGAATAGTATCCTCTTCCGAGAATTGATGATCTTTTCCATTAGCTTCAGGGTACTTCATATTTCTCAAAGATAGACCTCGGATCAAGCTACCATCAGTTGAGCGTAAGGGAATATGATATTCCCAAGACAGCATTCAGGACCCGTTGTGGTCATTATGAGTTTCTGGTCATGTCTTTTTTTGTTTGACCAATGCGCCTGCATCATTCATAGACCTTATGAATAGAGTTTTCAAACCTTATTTAGATATGTTTGTTATCGTCTTCATTGATGACATTCTAATCTATTTGAGGAATGAGGAAGATCATGTGAGTCATCTCAGAATAGTTCTCCAGATTTTAAAAGATAAAGAGTTATATGCCAAGTTCTCTAAGTGTGAGTTTTGGCTTGAGTATGTGGCATTGTTGGGCCACATAGTTCCGGTGATGGAATTAAAGTTTATACTTAAAAACTAGAAGCAATGTAGAATTGGCCTAGACCACATCTCCAACTGACATTAGGAATTTCTTGGGATGGCTGGATATTATATAAGGTTTGTCGATGGATTTTCATCGATTTCATCCCCTTTGACCTAGTTAACTCAGAAAACAGTGAAGTTTCAATGGTTTGAATCTTGTGAGAAAAGCTTTCAGGAATTGAAAAAAAAAAAGGTTGACTACTGCCCCGGTGTTGACCTTACCAGAAGGTACGCAAGGCTTTGTTATATATTGACATACAAACTTTGAGAATGAAACAATTATAACTGATAATGTGACATTCGTAAACTAAAGCATGTATATCTTTTTTAGACTGACCTAGCATGTGTAATTCATGAACTAAACGAATCTACAAAACTAGGGTTCTGAATGTCATACAAGAAACTAAGCAACAATATGATAATCTGGTTTGGATCATTCTAACAGTTAAAACCCAACAATTTCTAACATTTAAGAAACCCTAGGTCTAGATAATATAAAGGGAATCAAGATTATGATTGAAATCTAGGGACCTAATGGGTGAAAGGAAGTGAAATTACACATACCTAGTAACAAAATTCACGGAAAAACCTTTCGATTTTGGGGCTGGAACTGAAGAAGACGTGTTGCATTCTTGGAAGGGTTTGGGTCACCACTTTTCTCCTCCTTTGTTCTAAGTTTGATGATTTTTTAGTGAATAAAGGTTTTGGTTATATCCTGACTAGGTTACTAGGCTTAATCTAAGTAAAACAACGTAGTTTAGGGTTAAACGACATAGTTTAGGGGGCCAACGCATAAGGGAAAGGACCAAAACAACCCTAACTTAATTCTGACAAAGCCCATCCACGGAGGGACCTATGGTCCATCGTTTGACCTACCCGTCGTCGTTTGGGTTCGTCGGTCAAGTCTGCCCGACAAGGCTTCGCAAAACCGAGCATAACGTTTTACTCCGAGATCGAATTTTAGCAAACTTAGTAGCGTTGGAAAGAGGATTTAATTATCTATCATTGGTAGGTCATGTTCCACCTAATTCCTTTTGTTCTAAGGGTTATTACCCTTTGAAGTTGACCCAATAGGAATATCCCTCTAACTAGTTGCTGACCCTCACTTATGGTCAGACCTACAGTCCAAAGGTCCAACCATGGACCGTACTAGTCAACCGTGGGTGGGATGAGAGACCATAAATATTTGGTGCTGAATGAAGGACCCTACCTACTGACCGTGTGTCAGACTACAGACCGTCGATGGCTTCCGTGGTTCTTGCACCAGGTCTGGAAAGCTGTAATTTATTTATTTAATTTTCTCAATTCCAAGGTGTTACAATATCTCCCCCTTGGGAACATTCATACTCAAATGAAGTCTAAACAAGCTGAGTATGGAAGGAAGAAGTTGCAACCCCTAACATTAAGTACTAGAAACTGATATCTAACTGAACTGAGTTCCAAGAACATACAAATATCCTGAAAATGCAAGAACAACTGAAGGAACAATGTACTAAGACTGAATTTACGGAAGAGTAAACTGAGAGACTGGAGAGGAAACTATTATCTCAAGTTGAAATGGAATCGGAAGAAAAGAGATGAGGATACTTGGCCTTCATGGCTGTTTCAACTACTCATCTATCTTAGGAACACATAAGAGACCATCTCCCCTTTGGGAGAAAACCTCTATTTTCTGTTGTTGAACTGCACCTTCTGACTGAAATAATATAGGATCATTGTCCTGTTTTCCCTCAACCTCGCTACTAATGAAGGTTCTGATCTATTTTGGACTATCACACCACCATCTGATATGTCCGTAAGACTAACTCCTAAGCGAGCAAGCCAATGAACATCTTTTGCTAATTCCTTCCCTTTTTCCTCAACATGTGCTACACCACCCTCTATATCACCTTTCTGGCCTTAAGGTAAGAGATAATTTGACCTACAGACACTGAGCTACTACCCTTTCATTCTAAGACTGGCTTGTTGGAAACTGAAACAAAACAATCCTAGTTCTACAACCGACTGACGCATAACAGGAATGTAACCAATATGTGCCTAGATTGGCATCGAAATCTACAATTTCTAACTCTACAAGATCTGTTAAAGTGACTTTCTAAGAGACTGTGATAGGGCAATTTTTGTATTCCTGTCTAGCTATAACTAGGTCATCAACTAGAGTTAAGAGATTCTAGACTAACACCTAAGATTACTGCTATAAAGAGAGTTACAAGGGTAAGAGTAACCCCTGGATCTAACCATGCATAAACATCTAAGGAAAGACTCGAAACGTACCAGTGACCACATCAGGTGAATCTTCCTGATCCTAGCGAGCCTGAAGAGCATAAAACCTGCCTTGGCATTAACCGCCACTTATATTAGATAACACACCCTACTGAGTTGGGCGACCTGCTGGTGTTGTTGGGATTGTAGACTAAGCCATACTATTGTTACCTCCTTGCCCCTGCCTGGCAGAATGGCAATCCTTCACCCTATGACCAAACTGACCACATCCAAAACATATTTCATTTCCTGTAAGACACTTGCCCAAATGATTCTTACCACACTTTGGACAAGTTGGGTAGGTCGTATTTCTTGAAACACTTCATTGACACTTAGGGCCTGGTGCCTTACTATTCTGATCTTGTCGAAACTGTGAGTGATTTTCACTACTTGATTTCTGATGAGAGTACTCATGGTTCACTATTCTAGCTTTCTTGTTGACCTTAACTATTTCCCTAAGCTTATCTTCCTCAACTTGTTGAGAATGATTCATGAGCCTAGAGATGTTCATATTCTCCAACAACATAGCATTTTGACACTCTATTTTTACCAAGTCGAATACCCCATACAAAAATTTGTTCATTTGAGCCCTAGAATTGGCAACCATATGAGGAGCATACCTGGAGAGTTGGGTGAACTTGAGTTCGTACTCTTGGACTGTCATGCTACATTACCTTAAATTTATGAACTCTTGAGCTCTTGCCTCCCTCAACTCTCTTGGGAAGAACCTGTCCAAAAAAGTCTCACTAAAACACTCCCAAGTGATAGGAGCCGCATCCCGCATCCGTACCCCTGTTTTCTTTCCATTGAGTAAACCAGATGTGAGCTCCATCCTTAAGCTGGTAGGACGCCAACTCTACCCTATCATTTCCAGTCAGTTGCATCACTCCAAAGATCTTCTTGACCTCATCTATGAAGTTTTGTGGATCCTCACCAACTTGCGACCCTAGAAACTCAGGCGGATTCTATAACACCCAGTATCCGAAAATAGAGATTTCAGATTTCTGGTGTTACAGGTGGCACTCATGGTCACCATCCACGGACCGTAGATGGACTCACAGTCCGTCCTGCAGGTCCGTGGTTCGTGACAGAAAAATTCTCCAGAACTCAGTCAGAAAATTTGGCTAAGTGTTAACCCACGGCCGGACTTACGGTCCGTAAGTCAGGTCACGGACCATAGTTCGTGTCCGTGGATCGATGCCCCAAAAGCCCAGCTTCAGTCCCAAACTACGGTTGACCAGCACGGACCGTCATTCGATCCATGGTCCGTAGGTCTGACCGTAGATCGAAGGTCAGCAGCCAGTTAGCTGAAAAATATTGATGGGTCAACTTTAGATGATCATAACTCTTAGCACAAAACGAATTAGGTGTT